>NC_057797.1:239919599-239931697 GCF_018294505.1 Triticum aestivum | reverse complement strand
AGTGGTTTCGAGGAGGGCGGGACGGCCGCGGGCGGCGGGGGCTGGCGGTTCGGCCGGTGGTGGCTGGCGGCTCCGGGGGGTGGAGTTTGATGATAAACTGGAGGCCCTTGATTTCGTATCCAACGGCTGGAAAATCTAATGACCAGAGATGAAAAAGTCAGTCGACTGACATGTAGCCTCACCCCACATGTACACATGCACGCACGCAAGACACGCACGCATGTAGGCGTGCAACACTGACACGTACACACGCACGCATGCTGGCGTGCAACACTGACACGTACACATGCACTCACGAACACACGCACGTACGCACCCATGCATGCAACACTGAAATGTACCCTTGCACGCACGCAACACTCGCATGCCTGCATGCACACAAAACACGACGCAAGACACACGTTCAACCTATACGTGCATGCACCCTTTGTTAAGGACATGGATTGTTACGGGTATTAATCAATCTTATCTATGATAAGTAGAACATTGATGTTTGCAGAGGTCTTTATGAATCACAACGTATCGAATGGGCTATCAACATAGTAGGCTTATCTACATTAAAAAGATGACGTCACACTCAATGAACAATAGTCGGTTTATGAAATGCCCGCTTCTGACCGCCCTGGCCCACCAAAGGTTCCTCTGCTGTGCGCTGCCTGCGTTGGGTCACTGACATGCAGGCCATGCACCCAAAGAGCCCACACGTTAGTGGAAGAACGCCGCGGTGTCCTAGGTCAGAGTCAAGGGCGCCACTCGCGGCACGCTCGGCTGAACACGCCTCAGTGCCGCATTCAAATGCCTCCATGAAACCCGCCCATGTGGAAGCCGACAAACCCACTCTGGACACACGTCCGTTCATGACCGGGCCGGCGTTAAACGCAACGCCGGCCGAGCTCCTCCCGTCCGCCGTATTTAATCTCCTATTTAAACGAGGCCAAACGCCGGCCAAGAATCGCACACCTTCTCCGCTCCCCTATCTCCTCCACCATTTTGTCCACTCTTACAATGGCTTACGAAGAGTAGTTATTCCGCATCCAAGCCAGCTGGGTAGCCCGCCGGATACGAGCTATGCAGTTCGCTGATCCACCTCCCTCCCCTCGCCCGACGGAGCCAGTTGCCGCCCCAAGCCGGCGCGCGGTTCAGCAACTCGCCGCTCCAGGCCAGCTCGATGAGGAGCGGCGCACGGGTGTCGTTGCTGCCGTCCATGCCGCTGCCTCGTACCGCGTATCCTGTTTCTGTGGCCGAGACTCCCATGCCGGCGGCCGCGCCATGCAAGCAGCGACAGAAGCCGGGTGCGGGGAGAGCGGCGAGTCGGTGGACAGCGCCTCCGCGTCCGCCGCCATCATCGAGGAGAACTAGAACACGGGAGGCCGCCACCGCTTGGGTCCCATGAAGGCCACCGCGGAGGCGACGCCGGCGTACACAGCAGGTGTCTTGCCGGATCCTTTTGTTGCGAGGACCTTCGTCGACCCTGCATGGGCTCCACAGAAGAGGGCAACGTTAGGATGAACTCGAGCTGGTGCCGGCCATGGCGAAGTAGTCGCCAATATTTTGGCTACCCAGGGCAAGATCCAAACAGCCCCTCCCAACAGATTCAAATCCCTCGTTCACCGTGGAATTTTTCCATGTGTTGTTTTCATGGACTAGCAAGATGCCCGTGCATTGCACGGAACATCAAGATGCATTTTTTTACAAACTCCCGCATGCATGCAAGGGATAATTAATGTCCTCCTTTGCTAGTACCACGAGGCAAACACCATTAATATTGCATCGATTAGTGTTAGTGGCCTTGTATATCTGCAAATTGTAATTTTGATAGTGGCCCCTTGTATATAAAAATGGAGGGAGAAAGATGAGAGATAAGGCGAGGAGGAGTGGGGCGTGGTGGTGACTGGTGGTCGGACTGGGCGGAGGCATGGGGATGGACGGTGCATTATGTCTAGGTTTGTATCTCTCTCACACACAACCACGTAGGTGGGGGATGTGCACGAAGAGAAGAGGTGCACACATGGCGCACGTACTCCCATCTCTTTCCAACCACACCCGCGCAGGTACACGGTGGAGCTCATTTCTGTACGAAAAAGGCAGCCCACGTGGTAATTTGGCACGTGTACTGGTTGTCCACTTGGTGGAGGGAGGATCGTCTACCACGGGTGAACAAACAAATTGCGACTTGACGCGTTATGTTAAATTAAAAAAGAGGCAAACCATGTGGGACCTACCTTAGAGGCAAGGCTCTATACACTGGAGTACTTTTGATGTGTCCCGTCAACTCATAGAACAAGGAGAAGCTTGCTTAGTACGCCGTCTCCCCCGCCCACGGGCGCGGTGGCTCGCAGGATGAGGTGAAGCTTCCTTACCACGCCTTACGCCCGCTCCCTCGCCCACGCGCGCGGTGGCTCGCAGCACGAGGAGAAAATTTTACTACTCCCTCCGTTTACTCCTCATCCCTACTACGTACTTTGGTTAGTACTCCCTCCATTTACTTATACAAGGCCACTATAAAAAATACATTTTGCATCTATACAAGGCCACAAATAGTAATCGAGACAAAAGTAACTACTCCCTCCTTTCCAGTTTATGGCTCAATTTCAAAATCTCTCCAACCAAGGTAGACGATGAGTGGTCGAATTAATTTCGTAGTTTGCACCAATAATTAGTATGCTCGTTTTTCTCAAGAAGTTGTGTTTACCGAGGCATTAATTAGAACGAATGCATGAATGACCACTAAATTTCCATGAACTTGTACATGCATTGGTTAGTTTCCTCTTGACACTGCTTGCGTCGGGTGATCTAACACACCTCGAAATCCAACATGTAAAGGTACTACTACTAGTATAGTACTCCCTCTGTCCCAGAATATAAGAACATTTTGATACTATGTTAGTGTTAAAAACGTTCTTATATTTTGGGACGGAGGGAGTAGAATTGAGACTTATCAAACAGAAAAATGAATGTTTTTTAGATGAGCCCTATAAACCCTAGTGGGTACGTACTCCGTAAAAACAGATTTTTCCAAAACTAAGTCGCTCCCTTTCATGAATTCTGTAGTAGTATACTCCTCCGTCGACGCTCCCTTTCATGAATTATGTACTTCATGTCGCCAACATGTGGGACATATAGCAACCGGGTCGACGTGTCAAGCACCAAATAACAGTGCAGAACAGCAGGGGGGACGCACCCCACTCGTACAGACCCAGTAGTAGTAATGAGCAATGAGACGTCAAATCACAATGCCACACTTTCCCAGACGAACGAAGCAACCCTTATTTCACACTTTGGTTCGCCATCATCTCAAACCACGTACTAGTATTGCTTCTGCCTCAAGAGGGATACGTGCATCGCCTTGGTACATCATGACACGTGGGACCGCATGACAGGCCATGCTCCCCCGCCGATCGCTCGATAAAATCACCTCATTTTTACTATACTTCCTCCGTATCGGTTTACTACATGGCATGCACGTCGTTCTAGGTTGAGAATTTAATTGGATATATATGTGATGAACAGTACTCTAGCCTTTTAAAAAATGTATACTTTTGTACAGTAGTACTATCGATGGATTGCGCCATGGAGCAAAACTTGAAATTAAAAAAAAGGTGGTACATATAGAGAGCGCTCGTCGCTAAATTATGCATATAGTACTATTAAAAAAGCTAGTACGTGCTTAATTGGGGTGCTAAATTCAATTAAAGAAATACTAGTAGTATGTATATACTGAAGAGTTAAAGTAATGGGAAGAAACATAACATAGTTCTGCTGGGGGCTCAGCACAACACACCCCTCAAATTAAACTAAGCACACCTGAAATTAAAATATGCAACTAATCCGGTAGACACTGCATTAGAAGTTTAGAACCACCATGAGCAACGACACTGCCACCTTACTCGGAGTCCTCGTCCACGTCCTCGACTTCGTCCTTGTCCCTATTCCTCTTGGCCGATACTTCTTTGCTTGAACCGCACACTTGGCTATTGCTCTTCATCCAACCCTTGTAGATATTGAAGCAAAGGTAGCCATCCGTTGCAGCGTAGTGGATGTGGTCTATATTTAGTACTTTCCGCTGCCATGCATGACGATGAAACGTGTATGGAGGTTTCACCAGTTTACCGTACGAAGGATGAACCATGGCTCCTACCAGGGTCAGCATTAAAGGCTGACGAGAGGGCACCAGCCGATTCTTCTGGAGGTCGAAGGGGTTGCCTGCAACGAGGCCTATCCGACCCAGGATTTCTTTGTCGTTACCAAAGTGTACAGTAACGAATTTGACTAGGTTGCTCCCGAGGAAGTCCTTAAAATCCTGGCACTCAACATCGACATGGCATATGTGGTAGACCAAGCATAAGTCATGCATGCAAACCTGGATCACGGCGGGCTTCTTCCTCTCTTCGTCCTTTAGATCCTTCTCTCGTCCCAGGACTGTGGTGTACTCAACATCTAGCCCAGCGACCCACTCATCATCTGAGTTTTCGAACATGCGTTTGAAGCGAGAAAGGCATCCTTTCACCGCCGCGGAAGAACGGGTGTAGATGATGTCGAACTCATCGTCGGTGATGGTTCTAACCTTGTACTCACCGCCGATCATGGAGATTTGGGACGCCATGGATTTGGGAGGAGGGTTAGGATTAGTGGAACTGCCATAATGTGAATGGACGGGACGACTAGGAGCGAACCGCCATAGTATTAAAGGATGTGCGGGGACGAGTAGGAGCGAACTGCCAGTGTGCGAACGGCAGGGTAGTGGCTTTCCATTCTCCCATGATACGGGCTTCCGAGAGCCCTTGGATCTGAGATCGAACGGTTGCATGGCGTGATTCTAGACCTATGGGTGAATATCCTATCCTGGAGGGTTATTCTGTAAATTTTCAGCAACTTAGCATGCGGCCGTTTGATCTCAGATCCAAGGGCTGCCAGCAGCCCGTATCATGGTCACTCCTACCACGACCGTCGCGTCGCTTGCGCGGTCGCTCCCTTGGAGATTTAACACGGTGCGTTAGGCTATCTGATGTTGGCATGTCATACATAGTCATCACTTAGTCACTCATACTACAACAAGGTTGGCTATAAGTGTATTTTTTGTTACTCCTCTCTATCTCTTTCTCCGTACTTAGGGAAGAAACGGTGCTAGTAAGCGTGTGTATTTATTGCATTTGCTAAGGAGTGACCTCTTCCAATGAAATGGTGTTGCTAAGTTTGCTTCATTTAATTAGCTATAGACTCAAAATTGTCTTTTCACCTAGGTACACGCGCTTAGCACCGTTTCTTCCTTGGGTCACCAAACTAGTCTCTCTCTTCTTGATTAACTTGCCACATCAGACTTTATGCCTATGTGGCAAGCTTAAGCACGTGTAGGAGCAAGTAAAAGTAAGTACAATAGTGCGCTTTACATGGCATTTTTGCATATGTGGAGGAAAGAGAGGCAAGGAAAAAGTGGAGAAGTGGGCTCTCATGCAAGAGCCAGCCTCTACTACATGGTGGAGCATTGGGAGAGGCACCTATATGGAGGTGGTCAGGAATCTGGGAGACTCACACCGGTCGTAGCGCCGCAGTTAAAATGATAATGGCAAGTCAAATCATGGGGCCCCACCAGCCAGCAGTAACTCGCTATCAAATCACACAGCCCTACGTTTGCAGCAGCTACTCCCTTGTCTTCTCGCGTCTTTGTCTAACTGACTAGGTGGAACTGCCTCGCCGCCTACCACGCAGGAAAAGCCCTGCCCTCGACTTCTAAATACAACTACATCCGCTTAAGAATCCAATGATATACTTTTTGTGAAATAGTAACTCCTATTTAGTTAGTCAAATGGATGACCTAGAACTACGTGCAGGCCCTATAAATCGAGATGCCTAAAAATAAAAAAACCGAGACGGAGAGGGTAGTTCAGCATGTATCTTTTTAGATCAATATAGTCGGGATTCACCAAGGAGCAAAACCAAGTGGTAGGTTGCTCCTGTCGTGTTGGCGTAGCAACTCAAGCAGGGTCAGTCCGCACACGAAATGGCGACACACTTAACAGGACCCCTTTGGCCGACATGTGGCTCATCCACCGTCCTGTTCCACGTGTGATGCACCAAATTACAGTTCGGAGCAGCGGTTGGAATTGGAGGCACCCCGGTCATAGCGCCGCAGTAGTAGAAAATGAGCGACGAGGGGTCAAATCACAAAGCCCCACCTTTCCCGCATTAAGCTGGACGGACGGAGCAACCATCATTTTACTCTAGGGCGCAAGAGCATAAAGAAAAGAGAAAACAATGATGCATGCGGCAGCTACCTAGGGCACCCTAAGGTAGGGGTCTCCACTGCAGATCCTTTTTTTGAAAGCGCCTCCACTACAAATTGGCTTCTCCCTCGTCCTCTTGAAGAAAACTGATGATGAGTGCGGCGGTAGGGTTTGTAGGAGTACTACGGCATGCGGGCCACGTCGTAGTAAACGGGTTTGAGCCGACGCCTTAAATATGTGTGGGCCGCTTGGTTTTACGGGAACGAGGCAACATTTTGGGTTTGGCGACCAGTGGAGATATAGTGCGTACAAAAAATTGTGGACGTAGGTTCGACCGAAAGGCAATGATGCATGGGCCCTGCATTTTGATATACCCAGGGCCGCGTGAAATTTGCTACTCTACTCAAAACTACTAGTAAGGTAATCCCTCCGTCCATGAATAAGTGTACTTCTAGCTTTTGTCTTAAGTCAAAGTTTTAAAACTTTGACCAACTTTATAGGGAAAAGTAGCAGCATTTATGACACTAAATTAGTATCACTAGATTCGTTTTGAATTGTAATTTCATAATATATCAATTTTATGTCATATATGTTACTACTCTTTTGTATATATTTGGTCAAAATTTTAAAATTTTGACTTAGAACAAAGGCTAGAAGTACACTTATTCGCGGACGGAGGGAGTACACATGTATTGAACACATGAGATTTCGAAACCAAATTATGAATAAATACACACTATAGCATGTAAAGCTTTGAGTCATATATGCATGATGTAGATGTTCGTTTAGTTCTTATAGTTCATCTCATTCAAAATCAATAAGTTTTATAAAAATGTTAAGATTCATGGGGTTGTGCATTGTACTCCCTCCGTTCCAAAATAGATGACCCAACTTTGCACTAACTTTGAGTTAGTGCAAAGTTGGGTCATCTATTTTGGAACGGAGGGAGTAAATCATAAAGTAAAAAAAACAAATAATGGCAACTCATTTAGAAAGAAATAATCAATTATGATATAGAAGATTCTAGAACAAAGGAGAAGTGCTTGTGTTTTGAGGTTTGTGCATTATGCTTAAGTTCAACCATGGAGTCTTCTAAATTGTACATGTGGCAGATCTGGTGGAATGTTGATGATATCCAACGGCCATTAGTGCTCGCATTTGCCTATCTCTGCACTGTCGGGTTAGCTTCATCCAACGACCATCTTTCAAAGTTATTGGCACACTATATAGTTCTTGTGCCATAGTTGCATGTTTTGGAAAAAAAAGCTACTAGTGGGTTGTACTATCTATTTAGGAATAGAAGATGTATACATGAAGTTGTAGGGAAAGAGATGACATGGAGCATCTCAATTCCTATGAGTAGGGATTGGAAAAGAGATGTCATTTGGTTCACATCATAGGAACTTTTCTATTGAATCTAGAGATGACATGTATCTCAATTCCTATGAGGAGGGATTAGAAAAGAGATGTAAATTGGTTCATATTATAGGAACTTTTCTATTGAATATACGCTAATGGTTATTTTCCTTTGAAATTAAGGGAGTATAGGAATCCATTCATATGAACCAAGTGGCTCTAAAGCTATAGAAATGATATCATGTTTATTTCCTTTCAAATGTGGAGTATATGAATATATTCCTCTGAACCAATTGGCTCTAAAGGAAAAAATCCTATAAAAATCATATCATATAGAGTTCCTATGATATTCCTCGACACTAAAGGATGCTTGAAATTGCTGCGGGTGGTACGATGGTCTTTCTTTGTAGACTCCTCACCTAACTTTATAGTTACCTCTCGAACATGAATGAAATGACATATACATGGTATTCTACATGTGCAATTTGGTACACGAAAACTCGGTAAAAGTTTGCGAGGTTCGAATTTTCAATAAAGCTATATGCACTGCATTTCGGAACGGATGGAGCATATGGCAGTTGCTAACACTCACGTGGAAGATTTGTGTGTAGGAGGAGTGGTTGTTCTGTTAAATGACATGGCAAAACTGACACTGTCGGATGCCGATCTAACGGTTCTTACGGCGTTCGCCAGGAAAAGGCTTGTGGCGAACGTTTGTCGGATAATGATTTACGGTCACATGCATTGCATTGATAGGTGCCCCCCTCTCTCTCACGCACACGCACCCTCACGAGTCACGACTCTCCGAGTCCTCTCGCAGACTCGCACGTCGCACCCATCGTCTATCTGCAGGTAGACGTCACGCACATATGTGCTCTTCACACCCTACCCTCAGAACTTCTAAAAACAAAAGACGGCGCGCACATTTTATTTTAGCTCACACGTCACACACTTGTACTATTACTCTTGCGGCGAACGTTCTTTGGGAATAGTATATTGTACTCTCACGAAGAGAAGCGGTGCACGCACGCACTAGTTCTATCACACCCACTCGTGGGTACACGTAGGAGCGCATTTTTTTGAAGCTGGTACAACAAAATCACTCCACTATATATAAAAGCAAGAGCCTTAGCGCTTGCTTTACTAGGGTTCCTCTCGTTCACTCTCTCATGCTCTCCAGATCTAAGCAACACATAGGTGGCCACGCTCTCTCTCAGCTCACGGCCGATCACAAATCCGGCCGGACAACCTCGACCGGGGCAGGGGTGTAGGTGCATCGTTCACGCTGTCGTCGGCGGCGAGGGAGGAGACCAACGGCTGCCCGCGCGTCCCAATCGGCGGCTGTGCCGTTCTCTCCGAGAGAGCACCGGCTCGGGAGGGCCTCCGACCCCTTATTCCTCCCTGCGGTAGTGTGGCCAAGATGCGGCCTCCCGACGCCGTCTTTGTGACATGCCGACGACCCTCAGGTATATATTCCTTCGAAACCTGCCTTGCTCTACTGCCCCAGCTCCCTTCGTGTGGATCCTTTTCTACTTCGGTCCGCTGTTCCAAAGCCACCTAGACTTCTACTATTATTAGAAGTAAAGCTATTTCATACAATCGACTCAAAGCGTTGGTTCAAACATGGAAGAAAGTGGGATAGTTGTAGCATGAATCTAGGACTTGGTTCTAAGAGGAAACGGGGGAAAGTAGTAATATCTGTCACTGCTTAAATAATCGTAGTTCTTATTTGCGCAAACAGGGATATCTGTTTCCATATTGTTTCGGGATGTCTATCTCCGTATCGTTTCTATCCGCGCAATCAAAAGCACACACCTCAGTTTTAGTACAACTGCGCAAAATGAGATGGCTATCCCTCGTTGTCGTCGTCTAACCTCCCGTCTTCAAGGTATCCCTACATTGGTAGTAACTAAGGTAGAATGACCAACGCAATCTAAAAGAAGCTGATTCGTACGTTTTACTTCCTGATTGCAGTGCAAGGACGAGCGAAAACAACTGCATCCTAGTCCGGAATGCACTTTCTACCAGTTCATCCATGGACCGAGGACTAGCTGGCACGGCTGCACGGCGGTTTTTTGGACAGGTGTGTGGACAAGAGGCATTGTGGTCTTCTTATTTCTGCGAATAGCGGTGCTTAAATTTAGTGGAATGCACAAGAATTTCACCTGGTTAGTACACTGCATGGTTCAGTTCAGCATTCCAGCTGAGACCACAATTATAATTGGTTATTCTGGAATGAGAGAACCTAACCCTGAATGGTGGCAACAAGAAAAAACCAGAGTGAACTCCAGGAAATTTAAGCCTGCCGGGAGGCCCTTTGCTCAGAGAGAAGCCTTGCTTGTTTTTTCCTGATTTGTAAACCTTCTCACAACTTTGTCTTTTGCTGTGAACTAGTATATGTTTGATATGTTCTATGAATCATTGAGATGTATAAAATTGCTGAACTTATGCTTTTCAAGTTTTTATGAAGACGAGTTTAATGTGAGTGTTCCACATGAGCGCTGGACTAGCGTGTGAATGTTTGGAATTTATTACATTGTGGCCTCAATTAAGTGCATGAACCACTGTAACAAGATACATAGGTGCTTATATGTCAGACAGCAGATTGTTGATTGTTAGCTGGTCGATAGCCTAGTGTTGAAGCAAGCTGAGCCAATGTGCCGTGTTTTGCACAACTGCTTACAAGTGGGGTAGCACCAACAGTGTTTACAAGTACTTATGTATATGTCGGCGCACGGTTCTCGAACGAGTGCTCTATTTCATCAAAACACACATTGCTCGTATGATAAACCGTGGCAACTTATGTCTTACCATGCCATATTCATGAAAAAACTAGTGAGGACACATCTATTTCGGCAATAATTACGATGGTTCTCACATGATTCACGGGCACACAAAAGTAGCAGCAGTTCCCATAGACGGATTCAAACAGAGTACTAGCCCCAGAGGGGTCGATAACAGGCAAGGTTCGGATAATTAGACACAATCCAAACTACTATTAAACACTAGCTGGGGCAACTATTTCATGCCTCGATCTAATTTGGGCTGGACACAAGACGGACCTTGCCATGAACATCATCGAGGACGTCCCGCAGCAGCTCAATCCTGTGAACCTTCATGAAGACAACCTTGTGGCCTTGCCACTGATAAACTTGTTTGTGGAGGCATGCCACATCATCTTCCTGCGTAAGCTTGACAAGAACAGTATTCCTCACAAACGAAGGAGTAGCTTTGAACTTCTTCTGCTTTAGTACAGCCTGGACAACACGCCTGACAACAGTGAGGCTGGAATACAACTCTTCATTGGTATAACCGCAAATGGCTTCCAGGATCCAACAGCCTAAGAACTTTGTTTTCCCAGTGAGTATATTCAGGTCGTCCGCCTCATAGCGAGTGACATGTACAACCACACAATCCTTGTCTGCATCAGGGCTCTAATTGAAACAGAAACAAATTCTGAATTACTTTTTAGTATAAGAAACACAAGTTATTTAAACCACTACGTATACCATGGCATCAAAGATAATAAAATTTTGCATTATTAATCACCACATACTTCCTTTTCTAAAAAATCACCACATACTTAGATGAAAAACCACAATCGAGATCGACAAAGAAGGAAATCACCTTGGGCAGCTCAGCGGGGGGGACACATCCTTGAAGGGGGAAAACTGCTCCTGTAGTGCCATGGGGGTTGTAACCTCCAACGGGGCGTTGACCATCTCAGTATCTGGGGTCCCCTCGGTGGTTGCCTCCATCTTCTTGGAGCTCTCTGTCTCGTGGGGATCAGCCTCCCGCGTCTGCTCCAATATCGGCAGATCTTTGCCTGGTTCTCCTTGGTCCATCATGAAACTGACGAATACTAGGAGACCATTGAAAGGAAAACACAATCGCAATGACAATGAAACAAAAAAGAGAGTGAGGATCGGTTATTGCTTTGCAAAAGTTCTTTTTTTTCCTCTGAACGAAAATATACCAACATCACGGATCCACTTACCTTCCCTTCGTTCAGAGAGAAGAACAGTGGCAGATGCAAGTGTTGCCTTTCTTGAAGACGGTGAGGGGGAAGGGGATTCAGCGAAGAGTGAAATGATGGTTGCTTCATCTGTCAAACTTAGAATGCGGGGAGGTGGGGTTTTGTGATACGACGGCTCGTTACTGCCGCGCTACGACCGGGGTGACTCTCCGCCTGCATACTGCCTTCTAATTTGGTGGATGGCATTTGGGCACATGCGCTGCATGGCCCGCATGTCGGTGAACAAAAGTTTAACGGCATTCAGTAGAGGGAGATGTTTCAATGACCTAGGAGGAGCCAGAAGCGGTAGAGTGTCTCCACTGTACTAGTAGTAATTGTTTTTCTGGGTAGCTGTAGAGTGTCTCCACTGTACTAGTAGTAATTGTTTCTCGGGTCCCAAGACAAAATAGCCCATCCACACTAGTAAATAGTAAAATCAATTCAAAAGCCCATATATTTACTGAATGAGATGCGCTACCCACACCCAGCACACCGCCCCCTCCCCC
>NC_057797.1:239752003-239919328 GCF_018294505.1 Triticum aestivum | reverse complement strand
TGGGTGCTCTTCTTCCTCCTCGCTCCTACAGAAAACCCCAGCTCCCCTTCTTCCTCACTCCTACAGAAAACCCCTAGCTCCCCTTCTTCTTCGCTCGCACTACAACTAGGCTCGTCATTCGTTACTCTGCTCAAATCCATGAGCGCGACACGACGCCCTCGAGGAAAATGGAGTCGGCTGACCCCAGTGCCAAGAAGATGAGGCTCCCGCCAGCGGCGACGCCTGTTGTAGATCCCGCACCTGGCAGCGCGGGGAGAAGCAGCGACCCCGCCCCCACCGGATCCTAGGAACCCGTAGAATCTCAGGTGGACCGCATCAGCGATCTCCCGGACGCCATCCTTGGGGAGATCATCTCGCTTCTCCCCACCAAGGATTGCTGCCGCACCCAAATCCTCTCAATTCGGTGGCGCCCTCTATGGCGCGCCGTTCCCCTTAATCTCGACTGTCGTCAGCTATCTCTCTTCAATGATTTTGAAATCCTCAGAGCCATCATCTCCTCCCACCAGGGCTCCGTTCAAAGCCTCTGCATCCCGTCATGCTACCTGAGCAAGCATACCATGCCCTGCACAGTGGACGCCTGGCTGGAATCCCCTAAATTCACAGAACTATAGCTGCTTGAGTTCTACTATTCCCCTGGAAATCACATACCACATACCGAACGCCATGAACTTGTGCCCTCGGCACCGATGTCCATCTCGGGGTTTTCTTCCTCTCTCCACACCGCCACCTTTGCGCAGTGCTACCTACCAGACAATCTAGTACTAAACCTTCGACTCCCATTTCTCAAGAAACTTTCACTTGTGCGGGTTCGTATATCGGAGGCCTCATTGCACAGCATCATCCACTCCAGTTGTCCTGCGCTGGAGTGCTTGGTGCTTGTTTTCACAGTTAGAATCGGTTGTCTCCAAATAAAGTCGCCTAACCTTGTAAGAATTGGAATTTCATTTGACGGAAGGCAGCTCATCATCCAAGATGCCCCTTCACTTCAAAGGTTGATCCTTGATTCTAGTTATTCACCGTTGCAAATAACCGTCCTCTCTGCGCCTAAACTGGAGACCTTGGGTGTAATACATGATCGTTGTGCTCATTTCAATATGGTGTTTGGCACCATAGTTCTTCAGGTACTTTATATTATCATCTACACTTGTAACCATAAGCTACATTTTAAATTTCTGCGCATAATTTATATATCATCTTGGAGTACACATTTTGTACTAATATTATGTTCTATGCTCAATGAAGAGTTTCTCCATGGATGGCCTATCAATGGTGCTGGATTCTGTCAAGATCTTATATATCCAAATGAATAGTTTTGATCTGAACAAGATTATTGGCTTGCTGCAATGATTTCCATGTCTAGAGAAGTTGTATATAAAGGTGATAATTTCACACACATTGGAAGCCCGCATATAGTGTACTAGAATTAACAGTTCAGTTGTTGCTCTTTCGACACTCTTTTTTTAGACCTTAACTGTTTTCAATCTTCATGTCTATTTAGGCAACAGGACGGGGTAAGAAAGTTATAACCAATCGGTGGATTCGTAAGCATCGGGATTTTCTCACTTCTCACGAGATTCGATTGAAGACAATAACGCTAGAACGATATGTAGCCAACCGTGCAAACACAAGATTTGTCACATTCTTCCTGCTAAATGCGAGGTTACTATTGTCCATCAGGCTTAAGTTTATCAGCAGCATGGCTTTGATGGATGGGTGTGTCGAAGAGCAAAGAAAGGAGTTTCAGGTGGGCAAAAGAGCTTCTGAACGTGCCGAGCTTCTATTTACAACATATTGTGGTCATAATCCAGTAGATTTTACGACCCAGGATGTTCATTCTATGGACCTGACCGATCCATTTGACTGTGACTGCCAAAAACAGTGCTGGAGTTAGATGTTGTTGCCCTTTTCAATCTGGTTTTTTTGTAAACCTGATGAACAATTAACCCTCGTGCTTTTGTACAATTTGTAAGCTGGAGTTAGATGTTCCTGCCCTTTTCAACTCGGCTGTGACTGTCATATTTTCTTTGAAACAAGGCAAATGGCTTGCCATTCGTTTAATTTAGAGTGAAATATTGTAACAAATCCAAACCAAGGGAAATAACATCACTCTCGCCGGCTGCTTGAGCTCACTGTGCATTACAGAAGCCAAGTGATTAGCCCCCACCAGCACCCACAAACTTATTTCGAACTAGCACATCAAATGGGCTCTAAATATTCATAGGAAAGGCTGGACATCTGGGGCTCACGCCATTGTCAATGTAGTCAATAAATGAGAGAATTACACTATGAGCGGCTGACACCAGGGACCCAGCAAGTCGCGCAGTTTTTTTTGAGGAACAAGCAGTTGTTATTTATACTAGTTTTAGCAACGGATCAGGGTAACAACGAGGCTGTGCGGGGGGTGTGGCCCGTCTAGCCAGGGTTTTATTTATGTTTACCACATCATGAGCCCAGTTGTGTTTTTTTTCTTGCTGAAAATGGCTAGCCCAATTCAATTTTTTTTAAGAAATACCCAAACAAGGCCTACTTGCTTTATCGGCCCTGCTGGGCTACAAATCTTTCAAGACAAGGAGAGTTTCATTCGGTTTGCCCAGAAATGGGTTGTACATTTTTAAAACACATCAAACCGGGAATTAGTTTCAAATTTTTTTCATTACAAGATCTTAAATTCCATTGATTTTTATGCGTGGACAATTATTTGGATTTTATATTTATATAAATTATTTTTCAAAATATTTTGAATGTGAATCGATATTTCTGGATTAAAAACAGTTGACCGTACCGAAATATGCAAAATTTCGTACTTTTTGACCGTGGCCACAATATGGGGTGTGATGCTAACAAAAAGAAGATGGGCTCCAAAAAAATTCTTAAGAATTAGCAAATGGGTTGTACATTATTAGAAATAATGGCAGATGGGCTGTATGCTGTTTTCCACAGATTTGAGGCTGACTTGTGCGCCTACTACAGGTTGACGCGTATGCTTTCATAAAAAAAAGGTTGACGCACACGCAACGCCCTGTCAACTTAGTCAACACACGAGAGCAGTGACTGTTGTATGTCCATCCAACGGCTGTCGTGCTTCTTCAATCTCTGCTCTTCATGCTCAAGTCGCTCAAACAAGCACCGGCGGGACTGCCTGCTCCCTCCTCCGCGCGGCCCGCTGTGCTGCCGCGCAGGCCTCACCGCCCGACTGTACTCCCATCGCTGGCCTAGCCATCCCTCTACTCACCCACACCTCCTATTATTCTCCGGTGACGGCAGACGAACCAGTAAACCCTCGTACAGTCGTACTCCCCTCCGCGTGGGAAACAACTGCCGAGTATTCCCTGGCTCCGTGTCGTTCCCTTCCTAGGCCTCGCCATGGTCCACCGCCCTGGTGCTCTCGGCGCGGCCTGGTCAACGTGGTCAATGAACGACATCCATCGGAAGTGGACTGTACGTGGAGAGGCTGACAGCTGGGTCCATGGCCGCACGCAAGGAAATGCCTCCTTATTACGCGCAAAATAATGATTCCTCCACCTGACAGCTAGGACCCACAGGAAGGGCCTCTGTATTTCGCGAAAAAAACGTTCCCCCGCTGACAGGTCGAACCCACCAGCTATATCTTCACACGCAAGGAAGTGCCTCCTTATTATGCCCAAAAAAATGAATACCCCCTGCTAGTTGGGACCCACCATATTGTTGGGCTGACTTGTGGGCCCACTAAGTTGACAGGGATGGGGAGCTTTGTAAACTTAGTCAATACTCCAGTGACTGTATGATGTCCATCCAACGGCCATAGTGCTTCTTCAACCTCTGGTCTTCTTGCTCCAGCCGCCCAAAGCAGCGCCGGTCGTGTCGCCTGCTCCTGCCTCCCGTGGCCGGCTGTGCTATCGCGGAGGCCTCACCGCCCCCATACTACTCCCACCACTGGCCAGGCCATCCCTCCACTCACCCACACACCATGTTATTCTACGGCGACGGCAGCCTCACACCGCAGCCGAACCAGTGAACGCTCGTACTCCTCTCCATGTGGGCATCCACTGCCGTGTCACATCCCTAGTTCTGGTATGATCCTAGGCTTGCTTTGTGCATCATGTTTAAATTTAAAATGAAATTGAAATGGGGATGTTTCAAACCCTAGCACCAAAGCAAATTCAAATAGGTTCAAATTAAAATTGGAATTTCATGTCACAGCCCTAGTTTAGCCTTTGCCTGTCCTTGCATGATCACCATGTCTAAATTCTGAAATTTGAATTGAGGGAATTTTAAAAGCCTCAGAAACCTTTTAAAAATAACCAACATTTAAATATCATCAAATGAGTCCAAATAAATGTTCCTGTTACTCTGTGAAAATATTGGTAAGAGGTAAAATTCAAACCAATATTTTTGGAATCACAGAAATATTTATTTTGGGCCTTTGACTTAAACCAATGACATATTTGAGTTGAATTTATTTATGTTATATAAGAAATAAAGTTCAAATATTTTTGTAAGTTGCCAGTGACCTTGGACTAGTTCCCGAGCTCACATAACAATTTACAAAAAGTTAAAAAAATGATTTGATGTTTTAAATCAAATCAAAACCAATTACAGAAAATAGAAAACATTAATAAATAGAAAAAAACCAGAGAGAGAGAACCTACCTGGGCCACTTACCTGGTGGCCCATCTGCACTGGCCCAGCTGACTGGCGCTGCCAGTCGTCGTCAACACCGCGCTAGAAGGACGCCAGGCGTGTGCTCCCCGTGCGCACACACGCGCCCGTGCCACCTCCTGCCTGCTAGCTTGCGTGGCGCCGCGGACAGACCCGCGAGAGCCGTCTGGATCGCTATGACCGCCCCGCCATTCACCCCCTCGTCTCCCTCTCGCCCTCTCCTCCATGGCCCAGACGCCCGCGAGCTCGCTGCCGCCATAGCCGCGGCCACCGCCTCTCCCTCCTCCCCTTGAGCAGTCCAGGAGCTCTGAATCATCGCCGTAGCCCTCTCCGTCGGCTCAGGTGACCGGAAGAGCCCCGACGCGTCGTCCTCGACCTCATCTTCTTCCTCGGCCATGGGAGATCGCAACCGGGATTCCGACACCGTCAAGCCTTCCTCGAGCACGCTGACCCCCTCCCCGTCCTCCCTGTGAGCTACTGCGTCTCCCCCCTCTCCTCTCTCTGCTTTTTTTTGCGCCCCCAACTAGCTCCACCGCCGTGCCCGAATCTCGCCGCCACCGTGCCATGTTGTTGCCGCGGCCAGAGCTGCCTTCGCCCGCTTTTGAGCATGTCGCCATTCTCACCGTGCTCCCAGGAGCCGAACGCATGCACCGGCTCCTCCTGCCGTGCTCCCTAACACCGAACCCGAGCTCGCCCGTACTCCGGCCGCCGCCACGAGCTCGACTCCGGCGAGCTCGCTCCACCCCAGCTCCTCCCGCTTGCCCCACTAGATGCGCGCGAGCCCCAGCTACGCGTAGGACCAAACCGCGGTCGATTTGGTCGCTTGTGGGCGATTCCCGAAGCCCTCCGCCGTCTCTGTCATCGCCGGCGACGAGCCGTTGACCTGGTCCGGCGGGTTTGACCCCGATTGACCAGGGTTTGACTTTCCCCCTGACTCACTGACACGCGGGCCCGGCCCTACTAATTAATCTAGGATTAGTACTAATTAAACCAGGATAGTTTAGTTAGTAACTGACACGCGGGACCCAGTGGTCAGATTTGACCTGGGCCGCTCCGTTGACCGCTGACGTCAGCGTGATGTCATGATGACGCAGTAAATCATTTACTGGATTTTGTTTAATTCTAAATAACCAGAAAATCCAGAAAATGATTTGAACTTCAAAAATTCATAGAAATTCAACCGTAACTCCAAATGAAATATGTTATATATGAAAAATCATCAGAAAAATCCAAAGAATCTGAATATGGAATTTTCATGCATGTTTGAACAAGTTAACCTCACTGAATAGGACAAATGATGATTAGGGCAATTTATGAAATAGCAGTTGGAGTTGTAATTTGATCTTGTTTGAGTTCCACTTCAATTAACTTGGCTTGATATTGCATTAGGTGAATTCAGTACCTTAACATGACATGTCATTCATGTGAATGTGCATTGCATTGATTGTGTTCCTTCTTTGCTAGTCGGTGGTTGTTCCCCCTTAGTAGACGTATGTTCCGACGATGAGTTTGATGACACCGATGAAGAGCTACTATATTCAGAAGTGCCAGGCAAGCAAAACCCCCTTGTTCATTCCGATATAATCCCACTCTCTCGCTCCTGCTCTCTTTTACTGCATTAGGACAACAACGTTTCATCTGTTACATGTTGCGGTAGTTGAACCCATTTCCTCTGCATGACCTGTCATTGCCATAGTAAATAGATGAAACCCACTAGCATGAGTAGGAGTTGTTTGAGCCCTGATGTGCCTACTCATTCATGCTTGTTGTCATGCCTGCTACTGCTTAGAGTTGAGTCGGGTTTGATTCATCGGGAATGAATTGGAATATGGTGAACATGTCCTACTATTGAGAGCTAAGTGTGTGAACACGATTTGGTAAAGGTAACGGTGAGAGGCCATGTAGGAGTACAAGGTGGGTTGTCTCATTGAAACCGTCCTCAGGAACTGAGTTCTGTGTTTGTGATCCATGAACAGTTACTACCACACATTGGGCTCCGGGCGCTCCAAGCTCTCTCGACTTATTAATCAACTTGATCTCTATCCAGGAGTTGCAACTAGTTTCTGGTGTTTGTAGGTAGTGTTAGTAGTCTACCAAGTGGCACCCGGTATAGGTGGGCTTGGGACAGACTAGGCACAGTGGCACAGTGTACCAAGTGGCACCCGGTTGGTGGGCTTGGGAACCCTGCACACATCGTTTGGGGCCGTGAGCGACACCCCGGCCGGATCTCCTTGCGGATGGAACCCGAATAGGCGATAAACCTGGACTAGAGACTTGTGTGGTTAGTCAGGTCGTGGCCGACTCCCTCGCCCGGTTTCCGCTTGAAGGTTGCTGAGGTACATGACGTGTACAGGGCGATAAGTGGCGAGAGCGTGTGTGAAGAAGTACACCCCTGTAGGGTTATCATTATCTATTCGAATAGCCGGATTCCTCGGATATGGAAACTTGGACCCCTTGCATAGTTCATAGACAAGTGAAAGTGGATACTCTAAAATGCACAAGATAAGCGTGAGTGCTATGGATGGCGTTCTCGCAGGGAGACGGAGCGGATCCATAGTGGTGTATTGGTATGGTGAATTTGTGGACTCGTGTGCGTCACCTCAAAAGAGTTACGTGCAGTCGTAGTTCAGGTTAGCCACTGAGTCAAAGCTGGCCTGCTGCAGTTAAACTCCACCACCCCCTTTGTTGATACCGATGCATATGTAGTTAGTTCTGATGTAAGTCTTGTTGGGTACATTTGTACTCACGTTTGCTTAATTTATGTTTTGCAGAGAGACTTCAGTCCCGCTAGTAGTTCCGCTTGGACTTCGACGTTTAGCTCGTTACCTCAGCTACGATCTTGTACCTTGGGAGGGTCTTGTAGATAGTCAGGCTTCTCAGCCTTTTTCATTTGTAGATGTCTGTACTCAGACATGTTAAGCTTCCGCATGTGTTTTGACTTGTATGCTCTGAATGTTGGGTCATGAGACCCATGTTTGTAATATCTCGCTCTTCGAAGCCTAATGAATAAATACTTGAGTCGTAGAGTCTTGTTGTGATGCCATGTTGTATTTACACATATCGAGCATATTGTGTGTATGATTGAAATGCTTGGTATGTGTGGGATCCGACAATCTAGTTGTTTATGCTTGGCAGCCTCTTTTATGGGGAAATGTAGTCTAGTGCTTCCATGAGCCATAGTAGTCCGCTACAGCCCGGTTCACCGGAGTCCTGCTAACCCAGCACTACTGCTCAGGACACTTGACTGGCCGGCATGTGTTTCACTTCGTTCCTGTGTCTGTCCCTTCGGGGAAATGTCACACGGTGACATCCGGAGTCCTGCCTAGCCTGCTACAGCCCGGGTTACCAGAGTCCTGTTAGCCCAGTGCTACAGCCCGGATTCACACACTGCTGACCGACATGCTCAAAGTTGATTCATGTATGCCTGTCCCCATGGGTTAGTGCCGCTTTGGGTTCACGACTAGCCATGTCGGCCCGAGTTCTCTGTCATATGGATGCTAGCGACACTATCATATACGTGAACCAAAAGACGCAAACGGTCACGGGCCCTGGTAAGGCGACACCCGTGGGCATACCGTGCGTGAGGCCGCAAAGTGATATGAGGTGTTACCAGCTAGATCAATGTGACTTGGAATCGGGGTCCTGACATTTCAATAAACCCAAAATGCTCTTCAAAAATGTTCATGGTCTTTGGAAAATGTTGCAAACAACAACCAGAGGTGATGCACATTTTTGCTAAACATTTTGGATTTTTGAATGAACCCATATGTATTTGAATTGGAGTTGTTTAAAATAATATAAATATTTTAAAGGCTCCAAAAATGTTGGAATTTGGTGAGGGCCTCTGTTATATTATAACTAGTGGTCACAAGGAATCTCAACATTTTTATAATTGTGCTAGTATTTATTTTTTAAGTCAAAAACAAATGTCAGAAATAGAAAAAGAAAACAAAAAAGGGAAAAACTCTTACCTGGCTTACCTGGCACCCCCAGCCAGCCCAGCCCACTGGCCTCTGCCAGTCACCACTTACCTCCCACCAGGAGGACGCCGAGCATGTGGCCGACGCACGCCCGGCCACCTCCTGCTTGCCGCCTCCCTCTAGACGCCCCTGGAGACGCCACGCAGCCTCCCCGACCCCCTCTCACTCTCCCCTGTGCTTCTCCTCTCCTCTGTCACCCTCTCTCGCACGCACCCGAGCGCAGCCGACGCTGCCGCTCGCCGTTGCCGCGGCCACTGCCTCCCCCTCGTCCCTCCGTCGTGTTCACGCGCTCCGCCGCTGTGGGCTACGCCTCCTCGACGAGACGCATAGCACCGGACGCCCTGGAACGCCGCCATCGTCTTCCACCTCGAGCTCCGCCGTCCAACACTTTCGATTCGTCGCCACCAGGCCCTCCCCGAGCCCACTGACCAACCCTGCGGAGCCGCTGTGACCTCCTACGCCCCTCGCCCCTCTCCCCGTTGACGCGTTCATCCTCTAGCCATGTTTTCCACCTCTGCCGAAGTTCGATGCCGCCATCCATGGCGCCGCCGCGGCCACAGCTGCTGCCACCCGCTGTCCGAGCTCATCAGCGCGCTCAGCGCACCCCTAGGACCATGATATACTCACCAGCTCCTTCCCTGGTGCTCTGTAGCCCCGATTCCATCGATGTTCGAACTTCGGCGCCGCTCCACTCGTCGGTGCCGTCGACTCCGACCACCCCGCCCCCCTCGTGTGTTTCCCTGGAGGCGGCGCATGCCCAGCTCCACGCAGAGCCCCTCCGCCATCCTTTTGGTCGCCTGAGGGCGAAACCCGAGCCTCCGCCGTGCATGATGTCGCCGGCGACGAGCCGCCGGCGTGTTGGGCCTATTGACCAGGGGTTTGACCTCCCGTGGGTATTGACATGTGGGGCCAGCCCCAGCTAATTACCTAGTTTAGGTTTAACTAAAACAGTTTTAGCCCTGTGACACTGACACGCGGGCCCCACCATCCAGGTTTGACCTGGACCGAGCCGTTGACCTACTGATGTCACTGTGAGGTCATGCTGATGCAATAATTGATTTCTGGAATTATTTTAACTCAGTAAATTCCAGAATATTGCCTAAACTTCAAAAATTCATAATAATTCAACCGTAGCTCAGAATGAAATTATTTATATATGAAAAATTATCAGAAAAATGCAAGGAATCCATTTATGCCAGTTACATGCATGAAAAACCAACTTATACATGCTGTATAAGTGAAAACATAATATGGGCATTTTAAATGCTTCATTTTGAATTGCATTTGAATCTTTGATTCAAATGGGCTTCAACCAACTTGGTAGCATCTTGCATTAGCCCAAACACTAGCATTTGCACATGTCATGTTCATGCATCATTTTGTTGCATTTGTTTGTGTATTGATTGCCGGCACCGTTTCTTCTCGATAGGTTCCACTCCGGAAGGTGTTCCCGAGTACCTGTCAGAGGAGCAGTGCCCCTTCGTCGTTCTATCAGGCAAGCAAACCCCCTTGAGCATTTCGATAAATCCCACTCTCTCGCTCTTTCTCCTTATACCGCATTAGGACAACAACGATTCAACTGCTACTTTTCTGCTGCGGTAGCTGAACCCATTCCTCTACATGATCTGTCATTGCCACAATAAATAGTTGAAACTCACTAGCATGAGTAGGAGTTGCTTGAGCCTTGATGTGCCTGCTCATCCATGCTTGTTTTCTTTATGCCAGCTATGCTTAGAGTTGTGTCAGGTCTGATTCATCAGGAATGAGTCGGAGTGGTGAACATGTCCTACCGATAAAGGCTAAGTGTGTGAACACGTTTTGGTAAAGGTAGCGATGAGAGGCCATGTAGGAGTACATGGTGGGTTGTCTCATTGGAACCGTCCCTAAGCACTGAGTTCTGTGTATGTTATCCAAGTCCAGTTACTACAACACATTGGGTTCCGGTTATCCGGCCCCTCTTGGCTTATTAATCCACTTGATCTCTGTCCAGGAGTTACAACTAGTTTCTGGCGTTTGTGGGTAGTGCTACTTGTCTACCAGGTGGTGTCCGACGGGACGGGCTTGGGACACACTAGGCACCGTGGCACGGTGTACCAAGTGGCACCCGGATGGTGGGCTTGGGAACCCTGCACACATCGTTTGGGGCCGTATTGGAGACTTCAGCCGGAACTCCTTGCGGATGGAACTCGAATAGGCGATAAACCTAGACGAGAGACTTGTGTGGTTAGTCAGGTCGTGGACGACACCCTCGCCCGGCTTCCGCTTGAAGGTTGCCGAGGTACATGATGTGTACAGGAATATAAGTGGCGAGAGCGTGTGTGAAGAAGTACACCCCTTCAGGGTTAACATTATCTATTCGAATAGCCGTTTTCCTCGGATATGGAAACTTGGAGGACTTATGTAGTACATAGACAACTTGAAGTGGATACTCTAAAATACGCAAGATAAGCGTGAGTGCTATGGATGGCCTTCTCGTAGGGAGACGGGAATGGATCCGTAGTGGAGTATTGATATGGTGAATATGTGGACTCGTGTGCATCTTCTCACCTCAAAGAAGTTTCTGATACTCGTAGTATAGGCTAGCCACTGAGTCAAAGTTGGCTTGCTGCTGTTAAAACTCCACCACCCCCTTGTTGATAATGTTGCATATGTATATAGTTCTGATGTAAGACTTGCTGAGTACCTTCGTACTCACGTTTGCTTATTTATGTTTTGCAGTTCGTACACTAGTGACTTCGACGAGTAGCTTGTATCCTAGCTACGATCTTGTACCCTTGGGAGGGTCGTGTTTAGTCAGGCTTCTTAGTCTTTTCCTTTTGTAGTTGTCTGTACTCAGACATGTAATGCTTCTGTTGCTTCTATGCTATGAATGATGGGTCATGAGACCTCTGTTTGTATTGAATGCTATGTGGCTCTTCTGGGCCTTTATCTATATGAGTTTGAGTTATGTTGTGATGCCATGTTGTACAGCACATACTTGCATGTTATGCGTACGTGTAACATGTATGGCTATGTGTGGGATTCAACAACCTAGTTGTTTATCCCTGGTAGCCTCTCTTATGGGGAAATGTAGTCTTGTGCTTCCATGAGCCATAGTAGTCCGCTACAGCCCGGTTCACCAGAGTCCTGCTAGCCCAGCACTACTGCTCCGGAACACTTGACTGGCCGGCATGTGATTCACTTCGTTCCTGTGTCTGTCCCTTCGGGGAAATGTCACGCGGTGACATCCGGAGTCCTGTCTAGCCTGCTACAGCCCGGGTTCCCGGAGTCCTGTTAGCCCAGTGCTACTTTGGGTTCACGACTAGTCATGTCGGCCCGGGTTCTCTGTTATATGGATGCTAGCGACACTATCATATACGTGAGCCAAAAGGCGCAAACGGTCCCGGGCCAGGTAAGGTGGCACCCGTGGGAATACCATGCGTGAGGCCTCAAAGTGATATGAAGTGTTACATGCTAGATCGGTGTGACTTAGGATCGGGGTCCCGACAGCGTTGGTATCAGAGCCTGACTGACTGTAGGATTACCAATCCAAACCGGTCGAAGTTGAGTCTAGAAATGCTTTAGTTATATAAGGGAATTGATTGTGGAAGGGAACGTAAGGCTCTTTTTACTCCTTTACCTCATGTCATTCTTTCTGAGTCAGCCTCTTCTTTTCTATGAGGGTTAAGGCCTAGGCTTCTCCTCTATCTCTCAGGATGATGTGTTACTAAACCGTAAAGTCTTAGGATTGTTGGGTTGTGTCTCCGTACAGTTCTACTACTTCCGTGTGTCCTCAGTTTGACCCAGAACCTTGATATTATGATGTTGATTGATTATGCTATTCCTTTGATGAATGTCTCAAAATCCTTTTGAGCATTTACAGCCGTTATGCTGCCGAAATTGTCCTAGGATTTCAAGAGTTTCCAATGCTTTTGCATTACATTCCGCATCCTCGTGTCGATGCTAATTCCATCCTTGTTTCCTTGGTTTCTGTGCCAGGATGTCATCTGCTAACCGAGGTTCAGTTGCTCATCGCAAGAACCACGGAGATGGTAGGGATGAGGATCCTCCTGACCAGCCTTTGATAGCAGAGTTCTTGTTAGCATCCGAGAGGAACAAGCGTGAGATTAACTGCTTGCTGGCACAGATTGAGCAGAACACTGCACATCAGCGTAAGAAGTTGGTTTCTATCACCGACTTCATTGGTCTGAAACCACCCACCTTCCATCATTCCATTGAGCCACTCGATGCGAATGACTAGCTCCGGAGCATCACTCACAAGTTGCATTCTGCGAGTGTGGCTGAAGGTGACAAGGTCACCTATGCTACCTATCACCTAGAAGGTCCTGCTAGTATTTGGTGGCAGAGCTATGAGGCTATGCTTCCAGCTGGCCAGATTCCTACCTGGAGGGATTTCACCGAGGCTTTTCGTGAGCACCACATTCCTCAGGCTCTCATTGACCGCAAGAGGGAAGAGTTTTGTAGTTTTACCGAGGGTAAGCTGCCTGTTGATGCTTACAGTAGAGAGTTTGGAAACCTCGCCCGCTATGCTACAGAAGAAGTGTCCACGAACGCTAAGAAGTAGGCTAGGTTCCGGAAGGGTCTCAACCCTAAGTTGCGTCGTGATCTCCACTTGCATCATTGTGATACTTTCCAGGCTCTTGTGAACAAGGCCATTAATGCAGAGACAGCTCAGCTCACTTACGAGGAGTCTCGTAAGCACAATCGTGATCTGGGTTCTTCCTCCTGCTCTGGCTCTCAGAAGCGATGGATTTGGATTCCGAACTCAGCTCTTCCACCTGGGTATGCACCAAGGCCATCCGATGTGGCGCCTCACCCAGCTCAGCAACGTGCTCCACCCATGCCTATTAGTGGACCACTTGCCAATGTAGGTCCACGTCCTACCTCAGGAACTTGCTTCACCTGCGGAGAACCAGGACACTACACACGTGACTGCCCTCAGTCCAGTTATACTCCACCCTAGTCTGAGAGGTGTGTTGGCCGTGAAAATCCATCAGGCAAGATGATCAGTACCAAGCCAGTCTCCATTGAACGAGCATGTGTGCACCATGTCTCAGCTACAGAAGCTCAAGATGATCCCGACGTCGTACTGGGTACGCTTCTTGTCAATTGTCACCCAGCTTCAGTTCTATTCGATACTGGAGCATCCCACTCCATATCCGAAGGTTATGCTCGGTTGCACAACATTTCATTTTGTGATATGCCAACTCCACTAATAATCCAGACTCCTGGTTCCAAATGGCAAACCTCCAAGGTAAGCCATGGTAATGAAATCCTTGTTGACAGACTGGTATTCCTTGCTTCTTTGATATCTCTCAAGTCTTCAGATATTAACATCATCTTGGGCATGGACTGGATGACAGCTCATCATGCCAAGATAGATTGTTACACTAGATCTGTTCAACTTACACATCCATCTGGCAAAATAGTCACTGTCTCTACTAGAGTTGCAAGGCGTTAACTCTATTCTCTTAATGCCATCCCTCTTCCCGACCTTGAAGATATTCCAGTAGTCCGTGACTTCTCGGATGTCTTTCCAGAAGAACTGCCAGGTGTTCCACCTGACAGAGATGTAGAGTTTGTCATAGAACTTATCCCAGGAACTGTTCCAATATCTAGGAGACCATACAAGATGGCACCTTTGGAGTTGGCCGAGCTTAAGAAACAGCTTGATGAGTCCTTGCAAAAGGGTTTCATCCAACCCAGTTCTTCTCCTTGGGCTTGTCATGTCCTCTTCGTCAAGAAGAAGGATGGTACGGATCAGATGGTTGTAGATTATCATCCCGTTAATTTGGTCATGATAAAGAACAAGTATCCGCTCCCCAGGATCAACGACCTGTATGATCAGCTCGCTGGATCCTTAGTCTTTTCCAAGATGGATTTGAGGTTAGGCTACCACCAAATCAAAATCAGAAATGGGGACATCCCCAAAACGGCCTTTATCACTCGTTATGGTCAATACGAGTACACCGTGATGTCTTTCGGCCTAACCAATGCTCCAGCTACTTTCTCCCGCTTGATGAACTCGATCTTTATGGAGTACTTAGATAAGTTCGTCATGGTTTATCTCGATGATATTCTTATTTGCTCGAAGAACAAGGAAGAGCATGCCGCACATCTTAGACTTGTGTTAGAAAAACTCAGAGAGCACCGCCTTTATGCCAAGTTCTCCAAGTGTGAATTTTGGTTGCCAGAAGTGACCTATCTGGGCCACGTGATCTCTGGTAATGGCATTGCTGTCAATCCTGAGAGAGTTAAAGTCGTTCTCGATTGGACTCCACCCGAAACGGTCAAACAAGTTAGGAGTTTCCTTGGTCTAGCCAGTTATTGTCGCCGCTTTGTTGAAAACTTCTCCAAAGTGGCCAAACCTCTCACGAAACTTCTCAAGAAAGATAAAAAGTTTGAGTGGTCCCCACAGTGTGAGCATAGTTTTCAGGAACTGAAAAGACGCCTGACTTCTGCGCCCATACTCGTGCCACCGGATTTCACTAAAGACTTTGTTATCTATTGTGATGCTTCGCGTCAAGGACTAGGTTGCATTCTTATGCAGGATCATCATGTGATTGCCTATGCATCTCGACAGTTGCATCCACATGAGGAAAATTATCCTACACATGATCTGGAGCTTGCAGCCGTAGTCTATGCACTCAAGACCTGGCGACATTACCTTCTTGGTAACCATTGCGAAATCTACACTGACCATCAGAGTCTCTAGTATATCTTCACCCAACCGGATCTGGATCTCAGACAGAGACATTGGTTGGAGTTGATCTCGGATTACGACTTAGGAATCACCTACACCCCAGGCAAAGCCAATGTCATGGCTGATGCTTTAAGTCGTAAATCCTATTGCAACAACCTCATGTTGCAACAATGTCAACCACCCCTCCATGAGGAATTCTGTAAGCTTAACATTCACATAGCTCCTCATGGATCCCTTTCTACCTTGGTGGCGAAACCTACCCTTACAGATCAGATCATAGAGGCTCAGAAGCATGATACGGGAATTTCCCAGATCAAGAAAAGTATTTCCAAAGGAGTTGCCAACTGTTTCTCTATGGATGAACGAGGTGTTGTTTACTTTGGAAACCGTTTGGTGGTTCCCAAATGTCAACAGATGCAGCAATTGATCCTTAAGGAGGCCCATGAATCTCCTCTCACGATTCATCCCGGTAGTACCAAGATGTATCAGGACCTACGCCAGAGGTTCTGGTGGACTAGGATGAAGAGAGAAATCGCTCAGTATATTGCCAACTGTGATGTTTGTCGTCGCGTTAAGGCAGAGCATCAAAGGCCTACTGGCACCCTTCAACCTTTAGCTATTCCCGAGTGGAAATGGGACAAAGTTGGTATGGACTTCATCACCGGCTTTCCCAGGACCAAGAAAGGAAATAATGCTATCTTCATAGTCATTGATCGTCTCTCCAAAGTGGCTCACTTCCTACCTGTTCGAGAGAGTATCACTGCTAGTCAGCTTGCTGACTTATATATCTCCCGAATAGTGTCACTCCATGGTGTTCCACTAGAGATCAATTCAGACCGTGGCAGTCTTTTC
The DNA here is from genome assembly GCF_018294505.1 of Triticum aestivum. Classification (NCBI taxonomy): domain Eukaryota; kingdom Viridiplantae; phylum Streptophyta; class Magnoliopsida; order Poales; family Poaceae; genus Triticum; species Triticum aestivum. The sequence goes on along the minus strand of NC_057797.1, from coordinate 239,903,155 downwards.
ACCTCTCATTTCTGGGAAAGCTTCCAGAATGCCATGGGAACTCATCTTTCTTTCGGTACCGCTTTCCACCCTCAGTCAAGTGGTCAGGTGGAAAGGGTTAACCAAATTCTCGAAGACATGCTTAGAGCTTGTGTTATCTCATTCGGTATGGATTGGGAGAAGTGTCTTCCTTTCGCCGAGTTTGCCTATAACAATAGCTATCAATGCAGTCTTAAGAAAGCACCCTTCGAGATTCTGTATGGACGAAGATGTCGAACACCTTTGAACTGGTCAGAAACCGGTGAAAGACAATTCTTTGGACCGGATATGATCCAGGAGGCAGAAGAGAAAGTTCACATCATTCATGAGAATTTGAGAACAGCCCAATCTCGTCAAAAGAGCCAGTATGACCGTCGTCATAAGGAAGTGGCTTATGAAGTTGGCGACAAGGCTTACCTTCGGGTTACTCCTTTGAAGGTACCCATCGTTTAGGTATCAAGGGCAAGTTGGCTCCTCGTTACATCGGTCCTTTTTGCATTCTCGCTAAACGAGGAGAGGTTGCCTACCAATTGGAACTACCCCCACATCTTTCTCGAGTTCATGATGTCTTCCACGTCTCTCAACTCAGGCGTTGCTTCTCGAATCCCATCCGCGGAGTGGACCACAAAACGCTTGATCTCCAAGATAACTTCACTTATCGAGAGTACCCCGTTCGCATTCTGGATCAAGCAGAGCGTGTCACTCGACGTCATACAATCAAGTTTCTCAAGGTTCAGTGGTCTCATCATGCCGAGAGAGAATCTACTTGGGAGCGAGAAAATCGTCTCCGACTTGAGTACCCCGCTTTCTTTCCGCCAACTCGTGAATCTCGGGACGAGATTTTTTCGAGTGGGGGCGAGTTGTCACATCCCTAGTTCTGGTATGATCCTAGGCTTGCTTTGTGCATCATGTTTAAATTTCAAATGAAATTGAAATGGGGATGTTTCAAACCCTAGCACCAAAGCAAATTCAAATAGGTTCAAATTAAAATTGGAATTTCAATAAACTCAAAATGTTGTTCAAAAATGTTCATGGTCCTTGGGATATGTTGCAAACAACAACCAGTGGTGATGCACATTTTTGCTAAACATTTTGGATTTTTGAATCAACCCATATGTATTTGAATTGGAGCTGTTTAAAATAATATAAATATTTTAAAGGCTCCAAAAATGTTGGAATTTGGTGAGGGCCTCTCGTATATTATAACTAGTGGTCACAAGGAATCTCAACATTTTTATAACTGTGTTGGTATTTACTTTTAAGTCAAAAACAAATGTCAGAAATAGAAAAAGAAAACAAAAAGGGAAAAACTCTTACCTGGCACCCCCAGCCGGCCCAGCAGAGGCCCAGCCCACTGGCCTCTGCCAGTCACCACTTACCTCCCGCCAGGAGGACGCCGAGCGCGTGGCCGACGCACGCCAGAGCACGCCCGGCCACCTCCTGCTTGCCGCCTCCCTCTAGATGCCCCTAGAGACGCCATGCAGCCTCCCCTACCCCCTCTCACTCTCCCACGTGCTTCTCCTCTCCTCTGTCACCCTCTCTCGCACACACCCGAGCGCAGCCGATGCCACCTCTCGCCGTTGTCGCGGCCACTGCCTCCCCCTCGTCCCTCCATCGTGTCCACGCGCTCCGCTGTTGTGGGCTACGCCTCCTCGACGAGACGCATGGCGTCGGACGCCCTGGAACACCGCCATCGCCATCGTCTTCCACCTCGGGCTCCGCCGTCCACCACTATCGATTTGCCGCCACCAGGCCCTCCCTGAGCCCACTGACCAACCCTGTGGAACCGCTGTGAGCTCCTACGCCATTTGTAAGTGCATCTAGTGCCACCCCTAGTTGGTTTTGGAGTATTGACGACAAACCTAGTTAAGGGACTAATGTGTTTGTGAGAATTGCAGGATAACACAGGTAGAAGTCCCTCATTGATTCGGTTTTCCTACCAGAGATGACCCCTAAAAAATGTATGAAGACATTGAAGTCAAAGGTGGTATATGAAGATATTCACATTGAAGACTATGACAAGAGAAGACACCACATGAAGCCTATGGAGCTCGAAGACTTAGATCTTTCGTAGTTCTCTTTCTTTTGTGTTGAGTCATAGGAACCACCGCACTGTTAAGTGGGGTCCAAGAGAACCAATCAGAATGACTGAAGTGATGCCTAACCAAAACCTATGTCTTCGAGTGAATACTATGAGAGCGAATCTTGTCTAGAGTCGGACAAGTCAGCTTTGCTTGCAGCCCAAGTAAAGTTGCCGTGTGAGTTTGAAATCTGACCCTTGGAACACGTGTCAGTTCCTTAGTGACCCAGGGTCATTTCGGACAAATCAGGTCGGGTTGCCAAGTGGCTATAAATAGCCCACCCCCTACAACCATAAAAGGGTTGGCTGCTCAGATTGAGAGTACGGCTTTTGTCGTTTGAGAGCAACCCACCTCGAAGCCTTTGAGAGAGAATTCCTTGCGAGGATAAAGCCCTAACCACCCAGAGCCAAAGAGAATTAGGAATCACTTAAGTCTTCTTGTCTGTGTGATCTGAAGACTTATTACACTTGAGGACTGTGCATCCTCCAGCCGGTTAGGCGTCGCGTTCTGAGCATCCAAGAGACATTGTGGATTGCCGGTGAACGAAGTCTGTGAAGGTTTGGGAGTCTACCTTGAAGACTTACCAGAGTGATTGGGCGAGGCCTGTGTGACCTTAGCTCAAGGGGAATACGATGAGGACTGGGTGTCCTGAGCTGCGTGTTCAGGACTGGGTGTCCGGGACTGTGTGTCCTAAGGTTTAAATACCTAGCTGCCCTAACCAGACGTACAGTTGTCACAGCAACTGGAACTGGTCCAACAAATCATTGTCTTCAACGAGTCACTGGTTTCATCTTCCCTTCCCTTTACTTACTGTTACTCCTTGTGAAGTCATTGTATGTTTGCACTATCTTCTGTCCTCACTGAGTGATTGTGTGTTCTGTCTGGCTTCACAACATCTTCCTACCTGATCCTTACTACATTGTTGCTATTAGTCATTGTGCTTTCACTCTATTGAATACTTGACTATGGCTTGCCTAGTGTAGTCTACCTTCCGCTGCAGGGTATTAGGTTTATTTCTATCGTTTGTCTTCATAACTCCCATGTTTTGAAGACTTTCATAAAAATCGCCTATTCACCCCCCCTCTAGTCGATATAACGCACTTTCAATTGGTATCAGAGCAAGGTGCTCCCTTGTTCTGTGTGATTCGGTTTAACCACCTGGAGTTTTAGCTATGTCGACTGCAGGGATAATTAAAGTCTTCGCTGCGTGCCCCGTCTTCGATGGAACTGAATATCCCTACTGGAAGAATAGGATGCGCATGCATCTTGAAGCCATTGACGTCAACCTATGGTATGTCGTCGAGAACGGCGTTCCCAAGGCTGGAGAAGGTGTCACTGCTGCTGATGTCAAGAAATTTGTTCAATTGGACTCTACTGCCAAAAATATCATCTGTGGTCATCTGACCAAAGGACAGTATGGCCGTGTGAGTGCTTTGAAGACATCTAAGATGGTCTGGGACTGGCTCTCCAAGGTCAATGAAGGCGTCTCAACCCAGAGAGATCAGAGAATCAGTGTCCTTCGCAACCTCTTCATCCGCTTCAAGCGAAATGACAATGAGAATGTCCAGCTCACATTTGACCGACTCACTGACATCACAAATGAGCTTTAAGCCCTCGGCGCTACTGAGATCACCAAACATGAAGTCGTCAAGACACTACTGAGATCACTTGATAGTTTGTTTGACACCCTAGCCCTGATGATTCAAGAACGTCCTGATTTCAAGATACTCGGTCCATCTGACATACTTGAAAGGCTCAACACACATGAGTTTCAGCTTTCTGAGAAAAGAGATATCTACGGTCCAAACTATGGGCGAACTCATGCCTTGAAGGCAAAAGCGGTCTCCTCATCTGAAGAAGAATCTGACAGCAGTTCTGATGATCCTGAAGACATTGGAAGGGAACTTGCTATGCTTGTCAAGAAGTTCCAAAAATTCACCAAGAAGAAAGGCTTCAGAAAGTCTTCCCGATCAAGCTCAAGGAATGATGAAGCTTCTGCTCATGACTACAAGAAGAAAACATGTCACAAGTGCAAGAAACTTGGCCACTTCATTTCTGAGTGTCCACAGTGGGACAATGAGAACAAAAAGAAGAAGAAGAGCAAGGAATATGACTCTGACGACAAGAAGAAGAAGAAATACTCAAAGTCTTCTTCCAAGTCTTCCTAAAAGTCTTCATCACACAAGAAGAGCTCATCTGGCAAGGCACGTGCGTTTGTTGGCAAGGAAATGGATTCAGAGGAGGAGTCTGCTTCTGAGGAGGCGGAGGTGGAGTCTGAGGAGGAGTCCGATTCAGGTGTCGCAAGTCTGGCTATAGCATACATTGCCAAGTCCATCTTTAACACTAAAGACAATGACTTCATCACCGACACCGATGCAAATGACAAGGACTACTCCGCTTCTACCTACTGCTTCATGGCACACGCACTACTCACTATCAAACATCTAGTGACGATGACTCTGATTGTGGTTCAAAACCCAGCTACAAAACACTTGCTAAAATTGCAACTGAACAACAGAAAGCTATGGAACATATTCAAAAACTGTTAGACAGAAGTGATGATCTATTAGGTGCTGAAATGACTCGATCTGAATCCTTAATTGAAGACATAAAAAATCTTCACGTTAAGTATCAGGAACTAGAAAGTTGTCATGAAACTCTCTCAACAACTCATGAAAAGCTTTCCTATGATTATCTTCAAAGGAAGCAAGATCTTGAGAAATTGAGAGCGGCTCATGAAGATCTTCAAAAGGAAAGCGAGTCACTTCGCGCCAAACACATCAGTTCCGCTCAGGAAGGATTTGAACCACCATGTCTTAAATGCATTGAGCGTGATAATGCTACTTCTGTTGCTGAATGTTCTACTGCTACTGCTGTTGCAATATCTTCAACTGTTGATGTGGTAACTAACCCCTCTGCTGAGGATACCACCACTATTGCTGATGAGAATGTTAGGTTGAAGACATTGCTTGAAACAGGGATGTACAAAAGTCTTAAAGGGCATCAGACACTATGTGATGTCCTCAAAAAGCAGATTCTGAACCGAAACCCAAGGAAAGAAGGTGTTGGGTTCGTAAGGAAAACGAATGATGATGGCTCTTACTGGAAACCTGAGCAGTACCGTAAAACCATGTGGGTTGCTGCAAAGGAACCTTCAGCAGATCCATCCAATCTATCTGGCTTCACTTGTGCTAACCCCATTATCATTGATGAATCCTTTGATGCAAACTATAAACTGTTTAAGAATCAGAATGGTGAAGTGTTTGCCAGGTACATTGGTACTAACTGCAGGAATGGACCGCCTATGAAGAAGATCTGGGTTCCGAAAAGGTGTCTGGAGAATCTTCCTGTGAATGTCATCATGACACCTCACGTGAAGAAGACAAACCTCAGACCAAAGGCTTCATACGGTCCAAAGGCTTCATACAGACAGAGGACTCACCTGAGTCGCACTAACGCAAATGCTTTGCAGGGAAACCATACTCAGGCATATGAATATGAGAGCGGTTCATCAAACCGCCATGTTCATAAGACCAAGAACTATTCTGCTTATTCTTATGAGTACTATTGTCCGCCTGCAAGACTGTTTGCTAGGGCTCCAAAGCCAAAATTCTCAGATGCTGCACTTAGACTTATTGCTTCTAAGCCACCCTTGAAGATGTGGGTGGCTAAGAAAGCTTAACTCTCTTTTGCAGGGAAAGGTCTCCAGCAGAAAACCAAAATCGTCTGACGCTATTGCTGGGGACCTTAAACATCTTGTAGGGCGCAAGATCAAATGCCCGAATGGTCTTACTATGTACTTCGTTCCTGAATCGCTTGCTACTCTCCCTATTAGTCCTAATCTGGATCTAAGCTTTCATAACCCATTGGTTCGTCAAATGTTTTTGCTTCACAATGCTCTTGGTGAAGCCTATCCCCCTAACTGCACTGTAGGGTACGACACCAGCGTCTTCAGAATGGATTATTGATAGTGGGTGTACAAATCACATGACTGGCAAAAGAAGCCTTCTTATGGACTCAACCTTACGTCCATCCGACAAGAGCCACATCACATTTGCTGACACTGGTAAAAGTAAGGTATTGGGTCTAGGTAGAGTTGCAATCTCAAGGGATCAACACATGGATAAAGTCATGCTTGTTGAATCCCTTGGCTTCAACTTAATGTCTGTCTCAATGCTTTGCGATTTGAACATGATCGTAATATTTGGAAAATATCGTTGCCTTGTACTAATGGAATCTGACAAGTCTCTAGTATTTGAAGGGTATCGAAAAGATGATTTGTACGTGGTAGATTTCTCAGCAGGACCACAGCTTGCCGTATGTCTTCTAGCAAAAGCTTCAGAATGCTGGCTCTGGCATCGGAGGCTTGGGCATGCTGGCATGAGGAACCTCCACACCCTTGCAAAGAAGAAGCATGTCATAGGCATCGAGGGCGTCAAGTTCAAGAAAGATCACTTATGCGGTGCCTGTGAAGCAGGGAAGATGACGAGGGCCAAACATCCCTCGAAGACAATCATGACCACTACTCGACCCTTCGAACTGCTTCACATGGATCTTTTCGGTCCCACTCATTACTCAACTCTTACTACTACTGCTTGTCTCTATGGCTTTGTCATTGTTGATGATTATTCTAGATATACTTGGGTGCACATAATCCTTTACAAGACTGAAGTGCAGGATGTCTTCAGACGCTTCGCCAATCGAGCTATGAACAATTATGGCGCCAAGATAAAGCACATCAGAAGTGACAATGGCACTGAATTCAAGAACACTGGCCTTGATACATATCTTGATACCTTGGGCATCACACATGAATTCTCAGCCCCGTACACGCCACAGCAGAATGGCGTCGTCGAACGCAAGAACAGAACACTCATTGAGATGGCCAGAACGATGCTAGATGAATACAAGACCCCAAGAAAATTCTGGCCTGAAGCCATTGATACTGCATGCCATACAATCAATCGTGTTTATCTTCACAAGCTTCTGAACAAGACATCTTATGAGCTCCTTACTGGCAAGAAGCCAAATGTCAGTTACTTCAGAGTATTTGGCGCAAGGTGCTGGATCAAGGACCCACATCACACCTCAAAGTTTGCACCAAAAGCACATGAGGGTTTTATGCTTGGATATGGAAAGGATTCGCACTCCTACAGAGTCTTCAATCTCTTTCATTACAAAGTGGTTGAAACAGTGGATGTGCGGTTCGATGAGACCAACGGTTCACAAAGAGAGCAACTGCCAAATGTGCTAGATGAAGTTCCATCCAGTGAATCAATCAAGCTAATGGGAACTGGAGAAATTATACCTTCTGAAGCTCATCCTGAAGAAGAACTTATCATCTCAGCACCTGATCAACATGAAGACAATGCTCAGCCTGAAGACATTCCTTCTAACAACGACAATGATCAGCAAGAGCAAAGTCTTCGCCCTGTACATCCTCGCGTTGCCAATGAAGTGCAGATTGAAAGAATAATTGATAGCATCAATGCACCCGGTCCACTCACTCGTTCAAGGGCAACTCAGCTAGCAAATTTCTGTGGGCACTTCGCATTCGTCTCAATAACAGAACCCAAGAAAGTTGAAGAAGCCTTCATGGAACCTGAATGGATTCAAGCTATGCAAGAAGAGCTTCAACAGTTTGAGCTGAATAATGTATGGGAACTGGTTAAGCGTCCTGATCCACGGAAGCACAATATAATAGGCACCAAATGGATATACCGCAACAAGCAAGATGAGCATGGTCAAGTTGTCAGAAACAAAGCTCGTCTCGTTGCTCAAGGATATACTCAAGTGGAAGGCATTGACTTCGATGAAACATTTGCTCCTGTGGCTAGACTTGAAGCCATACGCATACTGCTGGCCTATGCAAATCATCATAACATACTTCTATATCAAATGGATGTGAAGAGTGCTTTTCTCAATGGCAAGATTGAAGAAGAAGTGTATGTTGCACAACCGCCTGGCTTTGAAGATCCAAAACATCCTGACATGGTATACAAGCTCAACAAGGCACTGTATGGCCTCAAACAAGCCCCTCGGGCCTGGTATGACACACTCAAATACTTCCTGAAGAGCAAAGGCTTCATACCTGGTTCCCTAGACCCCACTCTCTTCACGAAGACATATGATGGTGAACTGTTTGTGTGCCAAATATATGTGGATGACATTATCTTCGGCTGCACCAATCAGAAGTACAGTGAAGAGTTTGGATATATGATGCAAGAGCAATATCAGATGTCCATGATGGGAGAGCTGAAGTTCTTCCTCGGTCTTCAAATACGACAACAACGCAACGGCATCTTCATATCTCAAGAGAAGTATCTCAAAGATTGCCTGAAGAAGTTTGGTATGCAAGACTGCAAAGGCTTCACAACACCAATGCCAGCCAAACATCATCTGGGTCCCGACGACAATGGTAAAGAGTTCGATCAAAAGGTATACCGCTCCATGATTGGTTCTTTACTTTATCTATGTGCATCTAGGCCAGATATTATGCTTAGTGTTTGCATGTGTGCTCGATTTCAAGCGGCACCAAAGGAGTCGCATCACTTAGCTGTGAAGCGAATTCTTCGATATTTGGCTCACACCCCAACTCTAGGATTATGGTATCCAAAGGGCTCAGAGTTTGATCTGGTTGGATTCTCGGATGCTGATTATGCTGGTGACAAAGTTGATCGCAAGTCTACATCAGGCACATGTCACTTTCTGGGACGATCACTTGTATGTTGGTCTTCAAAGAAGCAGAACTGTGTATCTCTCTCCACTGCTGAATCTGAATACATTGCTGCTGGATCTTGCTGCGCTCAGCTTCTGTGGATGAAGCAAACACTCAAGGACTATGGCATTCATCTGAAGCAAGTGCCACTTTACTGCGACAACGAAAGCGCCATCAAGATTGCCAACAACCCAGTTCAGCACTCGAAGACAAAGCACATTGAAATTCGTCATCACTTTCTCAGAGATCATGTTGTGAAGGAAGATATTGATATCATACACGTCAACACTGAAGAGCAATTGGCAGATATCTTCACCAAGCCCTTGGATGAGAAGAGATTTCGCAAGTTACGGTGTGAGCTAAATATCCTGGAATCCTCAAATGTCCTGTGATCAGGCACACATCCTAACCCTTATGCATATTGATGACTTAGATGTGCAACACATGAAGTAAAGTATATCTTCAATCAATGAAGACATACATTCTAAGTGTGAATACATTAATGTGGAATTTGACTTCAGAGCGCCACGATAATTGTGTGCCGTGTCTGGGTCTAATACTTCCTATACGGTGGGTAATGCCACCACCAAACGTTCTATTTTGAAGTGTTTCACTCATGGCGTTACTTTGCAACGTCTTCACATTTGGTTTGGCTTCGATCTCAACATATCTTCATGATTATCTTCCTTATGTTGATTATATAGATATATATATATTAGTGTTCTGTCCTCTACAGCATTCACTTATAGCTATGTCTTCTTGTTGAATCTTTTGAACTAAGTGAATGTGATCGGACCCTAACCTCTCTATGCTTTCTATCTCAAATTCTATCTCTCCAAATCATATGCATTCTATTGAAACTGTCGAATGTCTTCTCTGTGTCCTTCAGCAGAAGATACAGAGACAACCATTAAGTCTGTTTTCAATGCTCATTCCTCCACATGAAACCCGGAGAAGTAGGAACGACCACCTACAATCCAGGCGTGCGTGGGACGTGGAACAAACCCCAAAATTCTGCATAATAGCCACGTGTTCCTCAGATGCAAATCGCCAGGGGCACCTGTGTAATAGCGCAGTGCCGCCCCTGTACCTATAAATGCACACTTCACAGCGGCCATTATCTCTTCTTCCACTCTCGCACGAATCCTAGTGCCACCGCTAGCCCTCGACAACGCCGGCGACGAAGCGCTTCGCTGCCGCAACCTCTTCGACGCCGTCTTCACGCCGACCGCAGACATCGTCCTCTCCGCCGTCGCTGTAGGTGTCCTCCGTCGCCAAGTTAGGGCACGGAAGATCGAACTGCTCGGCCTCATCTTCCACTCCGTCTAGCAGTTCTTAGTGTGGTAAATAAAACTTCCTTTTTACAGCACCGTTGATCCTATGGCTTTGTCACTTTCTACCACAAGCAGTTTCTATTCACACAAGTTAGATCTCTCTCATACTGCATCTCATAACATGCCTAGTATATTCACTTGTACTTCACAAAGTAGTTAGATTCCTCACTTATACTGATCTGTGGATTCATACAAATCTGGAACCAACTCCTTATCTATGAGTGAATGTCTTTGCATGATGAGGTCAATGTCTTCTAAACTGATTTATCTTCAAAATCTTCTGAGAATGCATATGACCTCTTCCCCTTCCCTCGCACCTTAATGCTGTCACAGGTACATGTCCGTGGGAGAATCCTTTGGTTCTCATAGTCTGCATTCATTTGCAGAATTCTTACAGCATCACATAAATTCTCCCGAAGCCAGTTCCTGTTGGTCCAGCAAGCGAAAACCTTTGAAGCCTTTGAACGTGTTGAAGCCTTTCAAGTTAAAGTTTATGGCTTCAGAGAAAACAGCAAGGAAGGGTGGCAGAAAGCGTCATGGAGAAACATCCAGAGATCTGCCAGATGACCTCTCAGAACTGTACAAGACAGATCCTGAAGAGGATTACAATCAGCGCAAGACCCGAATCCAATGGATTCGAAGATATTGGGCAGAACAATGGTTCAAATACCGATTTGTAACCCAGGAATATGCTGAGAAAAACGCCATCAAGAGACCATGGGGAGACATCCTATACAAAAATCTTCAACCCAGGACCAGAGATGAAGCCATTGAACAAGGCTTCTATGCCTGCATGGTCCGTGGACCACAGCCTGCGGAAGCTGACCCATCGTCACTGCTATGGTGTCGTGACGACAATCTGTTTAAGCGCAACTTCCAGTTTGCCGAGAACTCAGCGAAGCAGAACAAGAAGTCTTTAGGATTAGACTTCAACCCTGGTCCCTCTGCTCCCCGTGCCGATGGAACTCGTGAAGCTGAACTCAATCTTCTTGGGCCCTTCTACAACTTGGAAGGTCTCATCACTCACATCGTGGTTCAAGGATAGCCGTGAATGAGCCTGCAGATGACGCTGAATCAGATGAAGCACCTGCAGCGCCGAAGCCAAAGAAGTTGAAGCAGCCTAAAGCTTCAAAGCCTGCCTCTGCAACAAAAATCTCACGGGCGAAGCCACTGGCCACTGCACATCCTGAAGATAGTGTGCAGTCTAAAGACTTATCACGCATCTCCAAGCCCCAGAAAGTCAAGATGCCTCTGCCACACACCGGCCAAGAACTGACAGCTGCTGCAATTCTGCAAAACGATGCCATCAATCTGTCCAGTGATGAAGATCTTGCAGATGACGCTCTTGAGCAACTCATCAAGAGCAAAGAAGAAGCATAAATCTTCAATGATTTTCCTCTCTTTGACGTGGCAATCATCGACAACTTCATTGATGAGTGGTTTTGAAACGCCCAACCTCAGCTTCGAAGACCTGCAACTTCCCATTGGTCTTAGTGTCGCCTTCCATGGTGCCATTGCTTCAGAGCTAGCTCTAGCTCAGCGCATCGTCGAACTGAAGCAAAAGATTGACTATGAAAAAGCTCAGTTCAAGAAGCATATGGCCAAGCTCAGCGTACAAGAGGTTAACAACTTCAAGCTCATGTTGCACGAGCTTAAAGAAGCCTTTCTCAAGAAACACGCAGAAGCTCAGGGTTCTCGTGAGCGCATGAAGAGCCTGGCTGACAAGTGTGTGCAAGGCTACAACGAGGCTGAGAAGCGCAAGGCCCTTGGGCGTCCTGGCATCGACCCCAGGATGGCCGCAAAGAAGAAGAAGAAGCCTGCTACGGCTGAACCCGACGCACCAAGGCAGGAAGCAGTTCCTATTGTCTTCCCAACAAGAATGACTGGCTCGAAGCCAAAAAGCTGGTCAACCGCTTCAGAGCTCAAGAAGACGAGGACTGCTAAGGCTGAAGCCAGGAAGAGGAAACATTCTGAAGCCTCTCCTACTGCCCCCTCCAAGAAGAAGAGGAAGACCAAGAAAGATCGGGCTGCTCCCATGGAGCCCTTGATAGTTGAACCCATTTCTATGGTCTATCCTGAAGCTGAACGCCAACTGACTATCCATGAGCCTGCTTCCACAGAGGCTCATGAAGCTGAAGACTTTCCAGCAGCTGACCCCATCGCTGCTAAAGACATTGGTCAACATGACCATGTAGAAGATGGTGCAGTCCTTCCTCAGCTTGAGAACAGCGAACTCATCAGCATTGGTCGTCCAATGACGCCAATTGCACAAAATGCTTCATGGGCGGATCGCCCACAAGAGGAAGAAGACTATGAGGCCCACCCAACTCCAACTCCACAGGCATCGCCTATGTTGCGCAGGCTTCACAAAGGTCCAAGGCCTCAAGTCTCTGCTGAAGACAATCCGGCTGCATCAGCGGCGGAAGAAGAAGTCCCACAAATTGCCACTCCCCTGTCCCACCAAGAAGCAGTTCTCAAGGGGAACGTGCTTGAAAATCTTGCGGCTGCCACAACCACCAATGAAGCTAATGTGGAGCCCTCCCAACAAAAGCATCAGAAGACAGCGAAGCCACTGATCCCGCCACTTCTGTTCCCGAGTCTGCTGCCGGTCCCCAGTTCGACTATCATGTTGAGCACAGGCCTCAGGTACAGAAGCCAATCCCAAGTTTGCCAAGGTTCCCAGGTCCTGCATCAGCACCTGACTCCTTCAATATCAATGGCTTCAGGGCAGACAACACATTCTTCGATAGCTCCAGGAACCCCTACTCAAGGGAAAGGATATCATCTGATCGGTTCTGGAGCTATCCTCGGCGAAGCTATTACTCATGCATTCTTTACAACCAAGGTCGCATCTTCCCACACAAGCGCCTTGACATTGAAGCTATAGCTGGTCTGCCCTGTCTGGAAGAAGCTTTGGATTGCTTCAAGGAAGTTGGACTGCTGTCGTTCGTTACTGACCAAGAGCATTGGAATGAAGAGCTGCTGCTCCAATTCTATGCCACACTTCACATCCGCGGGTATAGCAGAGATCCGAAGACTTGGGTCCTGGAGTGGATGACTGGAAACGTTCATCACGAAGCCAAAGCCTTTGACATCATTGAGCTCACTGGCTTGCCCACTCCTGGCGATCTCTACGAGCATGGCTGTCAGCTGCATAGTGAAGCTATTGAGAGCATCTTTCAGAAGCCTGAACCTGATATGAGTCAGATGCTCAGCATGATGAAGCCATTGCCCCAAGATGCTGCTTATCCCACGGAGTTCTTCGTTGAAGACCTTGAGTATCTGCCAAGAACCATTTATCACATCATCAGGCGAACTCTCTGGCCCATCAAAGGGCACTCTCCAAATGCCAAGCTTGAGGGTGCAATGAAGACTTTGGTCTTCTATATTCTTCATGGAAAATGCTTCAATGCACAGGACTTCTTCATTCGCCAACTTGCTGCATCAGGCTCTGATCTGTTTGGCTTGAAGTTCTACGCCCCATGGGTAATGCGGCTAATCAAACTTCACTCCGATATCTCATATCAGCCATCTGCTCGCAATCATCGGATTTTTCTGCCTGATGTGGATATCTCTACTGAAGCCATCTATCCTGAGCCTGCCAAGGAACCTCTAAGTCTTCAGAATGCAGAGCATCAGAGTTTCTCTCAGAACATTGAAGGAGTTGAAGCAGTCACTCGGGTGTATCCTTTGGCTGGCACTACACGTGCACCACACCCTGCTTCCACTGAAGCCACTGATAGTACAACTGCTCCACGACCCAAGAAGCGCACTCGTGTTCTCAACGACCGAGAGCTTCTTGTGGCTCTTCATCAGAAACAGGATAGGCATCATGACTGGCTGAAGCGTCAGATGAAAAGCCTCTTGGTGGATGTTAATCGCATTCGCAATCTTGCCACCAAGAATGCTTTCGTTGCCCATGAAACCTGTCGCCGCACATGGAAAGGGCTAACGATGATGTGTTCTGAAGATGATCTTCAAGAGGATGGCTTCACTGAGCGATTCAAGTTTGACTCCACACCTTCTCGAAGGGCTGTGCTGCGAGGAACTCCATCCCTTGAAGACTCCGAGTTCTCTTCCTCTGCTGTAACTGTGACTGCCAGAGTCATCGAGGATGAAGACGATGCTACTTCACCGCCACCTCCTTCAGCACGCTTCGACTCTGCTCCAAGCTCTTCAGCACCGCCAAACACCACCAACGACCCTGCTGCTTCACCTACTCCTCATGGGAACGAGTAGATGCTCTATGTCTTCAAACCTTTTTGGTCCTTACTGACAAAAGGGGGAGAAGCATATGAGGTTGATAGTCTTCAAGCGGGTCCATATGGGCGGGTGCTTTATATTTTGCTTCGTGCTTACAACTCTCGTTTTGCTACATTTGGTTCTTTGAGTTGTAACACTTAAACTCGATGGTCGTCTGCTACTTATCTGCCACCTTGTTTTGCGATGATAAATTCCGCATGTGCGACGATAAATTCCGCACTTAGATCATTCTGCAGACGTCCATTTTCCATTATGCATGTCATTATCTTCATATACTTTCACATGCATAGTGGATTGTCATCATAAGTTGAAGTGGATCTCCACAAGTACAACCTGCCATGTGCATTTGCATTCCAAAAGCAAATTACTTATATGCACATCTTCAGGGGGAGCCCTTGCAACTTATGAAGACAATTCCTTATCCTTTACAATTTCACAGATTATATTCCCCGTTGAAAACTTCAACTAGTTTGTCATCAATCACCAAAAAGGGGGAGATTGTAAGTGCATCTAGTGCCACCCCTAGTTGGTTTTGGAGTATTGACGACAAACCTAGTTGAGGGACTAATGTGTTTGTGAGAATTGCAGGATAACACAGGTAGAAGTCCCTCATTGATTCGGTTTTCCTACCAGAGATGACCCCTAAAAATGTATGAAGACATTGAAGTCAAAGGTGGTATATGAAGATATTCACATTGAAGACTATGACAAGAGAAGACACCACATGAAGCCTATGGAGCTCGAAGACTTAGATCTTTCGTAGTTCTTTTCTTTTGTGTTGAGTCATAGGAACCACCGTACTGTTAAGTGGGGTCCAAGAGAACCAGTCAGAATGACTGAAGTGATGCCTAACCAAAACCTATGTCTTCGAGTGAAGACTATGAGAGCGAATCTTGTCCAGAGTCGGACAAGTCAGCTTTGCTTGCAGCCCAAGTAAAGTTGCCGTGTGAGTTTGAAATCTGACCGTTGGAACACGTGTCAGTTCCTTAGTGACCCAGGGTCATTTCGGACAAATCAGGTCGGGTTGCCAAGTGGCTATAAATAGCCCACCCCCTACAACCATAAACGGTTGGCTGCTCAGATTGAGAGTACGGCTTTTGTCGTTTGAGAGCAACCCACCTCGAAGCCTTTGAGAGAGAATTCCTTGCGAGGATAAAGCCCTAACCACCCAGAGCCA
Source organism: Triticum aestivum (assembly GCF_018294505.1). NCBI lineage: Eukaryota > Viridiplantae > Streptophyta > Magnoliopsida > Poales > Poaceae > Triticum > Triticum aestivum. The sequence continues at coordinate 239,887,564 of NC_057797.1, read as the reverse complement.
AAGAGAATTAGGCATCACTTAAGTCTTCTTGTCTGTGTGATCTGAAGACTTATTACACTTGAGGACTGTGCATCCTCCAGCCGGTTAGGCGTCGCGTTCTGAGCATCCAAGAGACATTGTGGATTGCCGGTGAACGAAGTCTGTGAAGGTTTGGGAGTCTACCTTGAAGACTTACCAGAGTGATTGGGCGAGGTCTGTGTGACCTTAGCTCAAGGGGAATACGGTGAGGACTGGGTGTCCTGAGCTGCGTGTTGGACTGGGTGTCCGGGACTGTGTGTCCTAAGGTTTAAATACCTAGCCGCCCTAACCAGACGTACAGTTGTCACAGCAACTGGAACTGGTCCAACAAATCATTGTCTTCAACGAGTCACTGGTTTCATCTTCCCTTCCCTTTACTTACTGTTACTCCTTGTGAAGTCATTGTATGTTTGCACTATCTTTTGTCTTCACTGAGTGAATGCGTGTTCTGTCTGGCTTCACAATATCTTCCTACCTGATCCTTACTACATTGCTGCTATTAGTCATTGTGCTTTCACTCTATTGAATACTTGACTATGGCTTGCCTAGTGTAGTCTACCTTCCGCTGCAGGGTATTAGGTTTATTTCTATCGTTTGTCTTCATAACTCCCAAGTTTTGAAGACTTCCATAAAAATCGCCTATTCACCCCCCCCCCCTCTAGTCGATATAACACACTTTCACCCTTGCCCCTCTCCCCGTCGACACATTCGTCCTCTAGCCCTGTTTTCCACCTCAGCCGAAGCTCGATGCCGCCGTCCATGGCGCCGCCGCGGCCACAGATGCTGCCACCCGCGTCTGAGCTCATCAGCGCGCTCAACGCACCCCTAGGAGCATGATGCACTCACCAGCTCCTTCCCTGGTGCTTCGTAGCCCCGATTCCATCGACGTCCGAACTCCGGCGCCGCTCCGCTCGTCGGTGCCGTCGACTCCGGCCACCCCGGCCCCCCTCGTGTGTTTCCCTAGATGCGGCGCACGCCCACCTCCATGCAGAGCCCCTCCGCCGTCCTTTTGGTCGCCTGAGGGCGAAACCCAAGCCTCCGCCATGCATGTTGTCGCCGGCGACGAGCCACCAGCGTGTTGGGCCTATTGACCAGGGGTTTGACCTCCCCTGGGTCATTGACATGTGGGGCCAGCCCCAGCTAATTACCTAGTTTAGGTTTAACTAAAATAGTTTTAGCCTTGTGACACTAACACGCAGGCCCCACCGTCCAAGTTTGACCTGGACCGAGCCGTTGACCTGCTAACGTCACTATGAGGTCATGCAGATGCAATAATTGATTTCTATAATTATTTTAACTCAGGAAATTCCAGAATATTGCCTAAACTTCAAAAAATTCATAATAATTCAACCGTAGCTCAGAATGAAATAATTTATATATGAAAAATTATCAGGAAAATGCAAGGAATCCATTTATGCCAGTTACATGCATGAAAAACCAATTTATACATGCTGTATAAGTGAAAACATAATATGGGCATTTTAAATGCTTCATTTTGAATTGCATTTGAATCATTAATTCAAATGGGCTCCAACCAACTTGGTAGCATCTTGCATTAGACCAAACACTAGCATTTGCACATGTCATGTTCATGCATCATTTTGTTGCATTTGTTTGTGTATTGGTTGCCCGCACCGTTTCTTCTCGATAGGTTCCACTCCGGAAGGTGTTCCCGAGTACCTGTCAGAGGAGCAGTGCCCCTTCGTCGTTCTATCAGGCAAGCAAACCCCCTTGAGCATTTCGATAAATCCCACTCTCTCGCTCCTTCTCCTTATACTGCATTAGGACAACAATGATTCAACTGCTACTTTTCTGCTGCGGTAGCTGAACCCATTCCTCTCATGACCTGTCATTGCCACAGTAAATAGTTGAAACTCACTAGCATGAGTAGGAGTTGCTTGAGTCTTGATGTGCCTGCTCATCCATGCTTGTTTTCTTTATGCCAGCTATGCTTAGAGTTGTGTCAGGTCTGATTCATCGGGAATGAGTCGGAGTGGTGAACATGTCCTACCGATAAAGGCTAAGTGTGTGAACATGTTTTGGTAAAGGTAGCGATGAGAGGCCATGTAGGAGTACATGGTGGGTTGTCTCATTGGAACCGTCCCTAAGCACTGAGTTCTGTGTATGTTATCCAAGTCCAGTTACTACCACACATTGGGTTCCGGTTATCCGGCCCCTCTCGGCTTATTAATCCACTTGATCTCTGTCCAGGAGTTGCAACTAGTTTCTGGCATTTGTAGGTAGTGCTACTTGTCTAGCAGGTGGTGTCCGACGGGACGGGCTTGGGACAGACTAGGCACCGTGGCACCGTGTACCAAGTGGCACCCGGATGGTGGGCTTGGGAACCCTGCACACATCGTTTGGGGCTGTACTGGAGACTTCGGCTGGAACTCCTTGCAGATGGAACTCGAATAGGCGATAAACCTGGACGAGAGACTTGTGTGGTTAGTCAGGTCGTGGCTGACACCCTCGCCTGGCTTCCGCTTGAAGGTTGCCGAGGTACATGACGTGTACAGGGCTATAAGTGGCGAGAGCGTGTGTGAAGAAGTACACCCCTGCAGGGTTAACAATATCTATTCGAATAGCCGTTTTCCACGGATATGGAAACTTGGAGGACTTATGTAGTACATACACAACTTGAAGTGGATACTCTAAAATACGCAAGATAAGCGTGAGTGCTATGGATGGCCTTCTCGTAGGGAGACGGGAATGGATCCGTAGTGGAGTATTGATATGGTGAATATGTGGACTCGTGTGCGTCTTCTCACCTCAAAGAAGTTTCTGATACTCGTAGAATAGGCTAGCCACTGAGTCAAAGCTGGCTTGCTGCTGTTAAAACTCCACCACCCCCTTGTTGATAATGTTGCATATGTAGATAGTTCTGATGTAAGACTTGCTGAGTACCTTCTTACTCACGTTTTCTTATTTATGTTTTGCAGTTGGTTACACTAGTGACTTCGACGAGTGGCTTGTATCCCAGCTACGATCTTGTACCCTTGGGGCGGTCGTGTTTAGTCAGGCTTCTTAGTCTTTTCCTTTTGTAGTTGTCTGTACTCAGACATGTAATGCTTCCGTTGCTTGTATGCTCTGAATGATGGGTCATGAGACCCCTGTTTGTATTGAATGCTATGTGGCTCTTCTGGGCCTTTATCTATATGAGTTTGAGTTATGTTGTGATGCCATGTTGTACAGCGCATACTTGCATGTTATGCGTACGTGTAACGTGTATGGCTATGTGTGGGATCCGACAACCTAGTTGTTTATCCCTGGTAGCCTCTCTTATGGGGAAATGTAGTCTTGTGCTTCCATGAGCCATAGTAGTCCGCTACAGCCCGGTTCACCGGAGTCCTGCTAGCCCAGCACTACTGCTCCGGAACACTTGACTGGCCGGATGTGATTCACTTCGTTCCTGTGTCTGTCCCTTCGGGGAAATGTCACGCGGTGACATCCGGAGTCCTGTCTAGCATGCTACAGCCCGGGTTCCCGGAGTCCTGTTGGCCCAGTGCTACAGCCCGGATTCATACGCTGTTGACCGACATGCTCGAGGTTGATTCATGTATGCCTGTCCCTGTAAGTTAGTGACACTATGGGTTCACGACTAGTCATGTCGGCCCGGGTTTTCTATCATATGGATGCTAGCGACACTATCATATACGTGAGCCAAAAGGCGCAAACGGTCCCGGGCCAGGTAAGGTGGCACCCGTGGGAATACCGTGCATGAGGCCGCAAAGTGATATGAAGTGTTACATGCTAGATCAGTGTGACTTAGGATCGGGGTCCCGACATGCCGCGTCTTGCACGGCTCCGCGTCGTCCCCTTCCTAGGCCTCGCCGTCGTCCACTGCCGTGGTGCTCTCCGCGCGGTGTGGTCAAGGAACGACTTCCATCGGAAGATTACTGTACGTGGAGAGGCTTACACTGGGTCCACGGCCACAGCCTAGTTTTTTTGTGATTTGCCATGTAAGTCGCTTTGTCAGGCCTGTTGGGCTGCAAATCTTTCAAGACGAGGAGAGCTTTCATTCGGTTGGCCGAGAAAATGGCCCATCAGTAATGAGAAATGGGTTGTACATTTTTAAAACACATCAAACCGGCAATTAGTTTCAAATATCTTTTTTTCATTTCAAGATTTTAAATGACATTAATTTTTATGCATGGAGAATTTGTTGGATTTTATATTGATATACATTTATTTTTAAAATCAGTTTGAATGTGAGTCGAAATTTCAGGATTAAAAACAGTTCGGACTGCACCGAAATATGCAAAATTTCGTATAATTTTTTAACCGTTGCCACAATATGGGCTGTAATGCTGACAAAAAGAATATGGTCTCCAAAGAAAACCTTAAAAATTAGCAAATGGGCTGTAAATTATTAGAAATAATGGCAGATGGGTTGTATGTTGTTTTCCACAGATTTGAGGCTTTCCTAAAAAAAGGTTGACGCACAAGCACTGATAGTTGGATGTCCATCCAACGGCAGTCGTGCTTCTTCAATCTCTGCTCTTTGTGCTCCAGCCGCTCAAACAAGCACCGGCGGGACTGCCTGCTCCCTCCGCCGCGCGGCCGGCTGTGCTTCCGCACAGGCCTCACCGCCCGACCGTACTCCCATCGCTGGCCTAGCCATCCCTCTACTCACCCACACCTGATGTTATTCTCCGGTGACGGCAGATGAACCAGTAAACCCTCGTACAGTCGTACTCCCCTCCGTGTGGGAAACAACTGACGAGTCTTCCTTGCCTCTGTGTCGTCCCTTCCTAGGCCTCGCCATCGTCCACCACCCTGGTGCTCTCGGCGCGGCGTGGTCAACCTGGTCAAGGAACGACTTCCATCGGACGTGGACTGTACGTGGAGAGGCTGACAGCTGGGTCAATGGCGCCAGCAAGGAAGTGCCGCCTTATTACGCAGAAAATAATCATTCCTCCACCTGATAGCAGGGACCCACCGGACGGGCCACCGTATTTCGCGAAAAAAACGTTTCCCCCTGACTGCTGGGACCCACTAGCTACACCTTCGCACGCAAGGAAGTGTGTCCGGACAAAAAAAACGATTCGCCCCCTTGACTGCTGGGACCCACCAGCTACATCTTCGCACGCAAGGAAGTGTGTCCGGGCAAAAAAACCAAAACGATTCGCCCCCTGACTGCTGGGACCCACCAGCCCCCCGACTGCTGGGACCCACCAGCTACATCTTCGCATGCAAGGAAGTGCGTCCGGGCAAAAAAACGATTCGCCCCCTGACTGCTGGGACCCACCAGCTACATCTTCGCAGGCAAGGAAGTGCGTGACAGTCGGGACCCACCTGGTCGAAGTGTACGTAGCGTTGACATTCTGGTCGCGAACGTGTACGTACATACTGGTCGATGTAGAGGCGCGCACGTGTCGTAGTAGAGGCGCGCACGTGTCGTAGTAGAGGCGCGCACATAGCATGTACACGTACGTACAGCGGCCAGAGTGCAAGAAAGAAAATACGGCCACGTATGTGTACATACGGGCGGGGTCTAGAACGCCTACTCGCGCATACGTACGGCGAGGGCTCGTGTACATGGCTAGGTCGGAACGGAGAAACAACGTCGTCGTCGTGTTCATGGGTCGGAACGGAATGCGTGGTCGTGTTCATCGGGAGGGCTTGGACGGAAGAGGCGATGGAAACGAGGCCTGGCGTACTGCACAACGGAGGAAACGGACCTCCTATGATCGAAACAGGGGTCCTGTTGATCGGGAGGGGTGTGGCGTACCGCAAAACAGAGGAAACGAACCTCCTACGGTCGAAATGGGGGTCCTGTTGATCGGGAGGGGTGTGGCGTACCACAAAATGGAGGAAACGGACCTCCTACGGTCGAAACGGGGGTCCTGTTGATCGGGAGGGGTGTGGCGTACCGCAAAATGGAGGAAACGGACTTGTGTTGGAGCGCTACGGTCGAAACGGGGGTCCTGTTCATCGGGAGGGGTGTGGCGTACCGCAAAACGGGACTCCACGGGATACTGTTCATCTCCACCGTCGACCCCCTCCAGCCTCCACGAGCTACTGGTCATCCACCGTCGACCTCCTCCAGCCTCCACGGGCTCCTGTTCATCCAGCCTCCACCGCGCGCTACTCCACCGGCTACTGTTCAACCATCCCTCCACCGTCTACTGTTCATCCAGCCCTCCACACCACGGGGTCCTGTTCAACCACCCCTCCACGGGCACCCCTCCACCATCTACTATTCATCCTGCCCTCCACACCACGGGGTCCTGTTCAACCACCCCTCCACGGGCACCCCTCCACCGTCTACTGTTCATCCAGCCCTCCACCACACCACGGGGTCTTGTTCATCCAGAGGCAATGCCACCGATCACTGTTCATTCAACCCCCCCCCCCCCGCAATGCTCACTGTTCATCCCATCGATCGGCTTCAGTTAGCAGCACTAGCCAAGGAATCGCTCGATCGGGTTCAGTTAACAGCCATCGATCGGTCGCTCGGGTTCAGTAACGCGTAGCCTGCAGTGCAATCGCTCGGGTTCAGTTAGAGCCCAACGCCTCGCACACACGTGCGTACATGTACGAGAGAAACGCGCATCGCTCGGCCCCCGACCTCCCACCATAACCGGGAACTCCCCGAAATTTTCCTCCCCCTCGCTTCTACCACGGTTTTTTCCGTCATGGACAGCCCAAAGAATGTCATGCAGCTGCATCTCCGGCCCGCCCAGGACGAAAAGCCCATTTTTTGTAATGATTTTTTGTCATAGAAGTAGGAGCCCACCACATCTATGATGATACCGGGTTTTGTCACAATTATCGTCATAGAAGTGTCATATGTATGACAGGAAAAAAAATTCGTTCGGCCCAAAATGTCACGGATGTGTCTTTTTTTGTAGTGGTGACTACAAGCAAACAACTAAACAAGACAATAAGGAAATAAATAAGCAAGCAATTAACGCTAGCCTATTACTGCTATTACACATATTACATCCACTGGGCATCAAAGTTCGCCACTAGTGCAAATATAGGGAACAAAGCAGCATATTACATACACTGGCCGTCAAAATTGGCCACCAGTGCAAATAAACGCGACGACAAAACAAGAGCATAACTAAAACAACTTCAGAAGAGCTCAAGAAATGTTATCCTGGGTATCCTCCATGCTGGCAATAAGCTTAGCAAGCTTATTAGCTTTGTCCTGTTTGGCGCTAAAATCCTCCAACGCTTGCTGCTGCACCAGAAAGTATGCATCTGAATGCTCCAGGGACTTCCGCAGTCCTTCCGCTTCTTGTCGTAGCATAGCTAATCGATGTCTTTCAGCTTGTAATTGAGACTCAAGAAACTGAACTGATTCAGACAGTGAGTTTGAATAGCTTGTGCAAGTGGTAGTGGCCAGTAACTCGAACACTAAACCAAGACAGGACTTTGGGGTTGTCTCACTGTCTTCGAGATAGTCTTCCTTAGCTGTTTTATCAGCTTTGTTGGAGACCGACAAGGATGTGTCACTATCCTGAACCTTATCTGCATTACTTCCTTTACCATTGCTTAATAAGTCACTCTTCCCCAATATTCTGTCAGTATTCTAAAAGAAGAAACAAGCAAACACATAATAGGTTTAGCATGTAGTAGTATATGAAACTCATTTCGGTGAACCAGTTCATTAGTAAGGTGGACAGGATTAAACTACCAAGTCTTTTATTGCCAAGTACTAGCACATAATAAAAGCATCAAACAAACATATATCTATGTCCTATGGTCACTGCATTGTCTTGCCAAATCAAAATAGAGACACGGTTCAAATCATATCAGTTCAAGACAAAGCAGCAGTGAAAGAATACAAAGCGTGGGAAACTACACAGCACAACATGATTTCAGATGGGTACCACGGGTCTACATGTACAACAACACTATTGGCTCTATTGTGATGCTAGGAATGTGAATGATATGAGAAGTCAACTGTATACATAGTTGAAATTGAAATCAACAGAGATATTGATAAGAGCAAACCTGTTAAAGAAACATGCGTGAACATACCTGCTGTGCCATTGGAGTTTTGATTGGATCCTTCAATTTAAAAATAAGTTTGTATGAGTAAATACAGTGATACAAGAGCAAAGCAGTATGCATGATAGCAATCATAGTTAAAAAGGCGCGCCTAAGCGAGCGCTTAAGCGCACCTATGCTCTAGGCGTTGGCAAAACGCATTGTGCATAACTATGCTTAATCTGTGCATAACTGTGCATAAGCATGCGCTTTGGTCAGTAAAGCGCAAGGCGGTGGCAAAACGCCCAATTAACGCCTAGTGCTTTTTTGAACTATGATAGCAATGGAATCTTAAATTAGAACAGTTGTTCTTCAGGTTTAGGAACTTGTTCTACATGAACAGAGTACAGTAAGACGTAAGAATATAGTACTTAAAAATAGAAAATGAGCTCATAGACCTTACCACATTCTTGGTTCGGGACCAGTATAGAACAAGGCGTTCCCAGTCATTGTCCAGTAAATGTGTCTCATGAGAACGTAAGGGAATTTGATGAGTTTCTTTGCCGGTGAAGTAAGTTTTCTTTAGGTAATTCCGATACTACCACCAAGCATTCTTCAAGATAGCAGAGGTATTAGCACAGGTTACCTCATCCTGGGTTTCCAAATCGGTCCTTCTCTATAGAGAAAAATGGGAAAATTTGTTGTATTATAACCATCATGGAGGTAGGATGTATGGGACAAAGCAAAGTAATTGCCATGAATAACATTACTTACACATAACTCCTGGACAAACACCTGCAACTGGCATTTTCCTTCATCTTCAGTATAATATTTCCAAGATGGGAAGATACGCACATACAATTTAACAACATCAAATGTGATAGATGCTAAACTACGACTAGCTGGTTGTGCTTCCTCCACAGGAATAGGTGTACTAACTGGCGGAGTTGGGGTTCGTCGTGGTAGTACTGGCCCTTTGGGCACTGGAGCTGCCTTACTAACTGCTCTTGTTTGGGAGCTCTGTGGTGGAGATGGTGTTGTGTCAACAGGAATTGGGTTACTATCTGCTGGGGTTGGGGTTAGATTGCGTGAAGTTGGTTCTCTGTCCATCGCAGTAGGGGTACAATCTGCGAGAGTTTGGGTTATGTGTGGTAGGGCTGGTTCTCGTGCATGTACAACCGGGGTGCTATCTCCACCAAGAGGTAGTACTGTTTTATTTGAAGACCGTGTTTTTAGTCCGCTAGATACTTGCATCACCCGCTCCAATTCAAATGGCTGATAAACAGGAAACATAGTTGAATGTACAGACATTGTATGAGAGATAGGTGCAATAGATAGTGTGGAAAAAGAGGACATGAAATAGTTCACATGTATATTGTTTAACTAAAACGGATAGCATGACATAATTTCATATATATGATGTGTATCTAAACTGGATAGCATAGCATAACATAATTCAAAGATATGATGAATAAGTAAACAGGATCGCATGACATAATTCACCTACATGTTATCTAAGTAATCAGGATCGCATCATTTAGTTCACATATGTGATTTATATGCTAAACAGAGGGCATTCGATATGATGTCTGAACTAAGAACACGGTGTTGAATATTGTGTATATGATGTCTAAACTATGCAATGCAAGACACCATATGCATGATATGAGCAGTATAACCATGCCAAGTTAGAGCATACACCTCGGTGGGGGAATAGGACTGGTCATCTGTCTCTGAATCCATCTCTGAGGAGCTATCGGGACCCAACAAGAGATCTGCTATGACAGGTAGCATTGTCTGCTCTGAAGGCCTTGTTTCCACACCAAATTTTCCAATCTCCCACCCAAATGGCTGATTCACAGGAAGAGTAGTTTAATGTACAAACATTGTTGACAAATGGAAATGTAATGAAGAAAAGGATGGGCAAGATATCATTCAAATATATGATGCCTGGTTAAACAGGGTGGCATTGCACATTTCACATATATTATGGCTGGCTAAAAGACATGATACTACATAATTCCCATATATGATATAGAAACTAAATAGGTGGCATTACAGAACATGTCTAAACTAAGCAGATGACATATATGATGTCAAAAGTAGGCACTGCAAGGCAATATGCATGATATGACTAACATCATCATGCCAAGGTAGAGCAAACACCTTGGGGATAAATAGGAGTGGTCAGCGGCGTCTGAATCTGCCTCAGAACAGATATCTTCCTATGGATTACAATCTGGAGAGGGGTGGGGAGGGTCTGCCATTGAACCCACCATGGAGCAATGTTTGCATGACATTGTATTGCCGCGTAAAACTCTTCTCTTTTTATCTACATGTTCAGCATGACTATGTACAATATCTGACATGCATACAAAAAAATATGGTGAGATTATGTAAGGAGAGCATGCAGAAATTTAGAGTGATGGAAACAACCAGTTGATGGATCCAAAAATAATGATAGCAGGCTAATGATTGCTTTAATTTAATAAAAAGACAGATGATGATTGCTTTACTATTTGTTTCCCACCCAAGATGAACAACATAGGCATACCCTAGGTGAACCAGATATTAGACAGAGATACTATTCATTGCTTCCTCGATATGTGCCCCACAACTAATTTAGAACTCAAGTTTGAACATTAATTTGGACCTGACTTGGAGTCCAAGAGGTGAACAGGACGTCAAGGCTGAAGCAGCACAAGACAGACATCGTCAATCTCAAGTGGGATTCTAATAGCATCTCCAATAGATGATGTAAAATAGATGTAAGATTCACATCACCAAACACCACCTGACTACAACAAATGAGGTAAAAACTGTTGACTCTGAACTTAACTGTCGAAACTGAAATTTACTATGGAATCTGAATGTTACTATCGAAATTAAACGCAATGGTAGCAGAGAGGCACTTGACATGTAGTTTAGGGAGGGCATGCAGTTCATCTTCAACCTGCACCCCCTGAGCTGCCAGCCACCACCGGCCGAACCGCCGGCCCCAGTGCTGCCTCGCCGCCCTGAAACAACTCCCCACCACTGGTCCGCCGTTGCCCAGGCCAGCCCTCTAGGCCACCCGTCCCCTACCCTAAACCCTAAGATAGATAGTGGGGTACCTCTCCGGCAAGCCCCCATCCCCGTTGTGGGTGGTTCTTCCTTAACTCCGGCGAGCCCCCACCCCCTGAAAATTGACTGACCAAAAGTCAATTTAGTCGACTGAAGTGTAGCTAAATCGGAGCAGACTAGCAGAACGAGCGAGGGGGAGAGCAGCAGCAGCAACGCGAGCCAGCGAGCGAGAGCCGGAGCAGCAGCAGCCGGGCGAGCGAGCGATCGAGCGAGAGCCGGAGCAGCAGCAGCAGCAGCAGCGCGAGCGAGCGAGCGAGAGTCGGAGCAGCAGCAGCAGCAGATCCAGCTGGTATGGACACCGCAGCCGAAGGGGCCTCGCACTGGGGGAGAGCCGCCATGGAGATGTCACCCGCGGCGCTGGCTTCATGGTAGTCGCTCCATGGGGGTGCGGGATGGAGCACCATCGGCGCCGGGAGGTCGAGTTAAGGAGAAGGTGTGATGCGGTGAGTGTACAACCTCTTTGGTGGCGTCGAGTAGGCCTCGGCTTCGTCCGAGGAGTCGGTGAGGATGATGCGGTTCCGGTGGAGCAGGTTAAGGCGGCGCTGTGGGGATGGAGCAGCCGCGATAGACGGGGCGGCTGAACCGGCGGGACGACGAGATGGATGATGGATCCTCATCCGGGAAGGTGGACGAGGGACGTCGAGCTGTTGCGGTGGACGACGTCGTCGGGGAAGAGGCTCCGGCTGGGCAGCGGTGAGGTGGCGGATGGAGGAGGGTGGGGTTTCGCGGCTGGAGCAGAGAGGTTATGGCGGCCTGGGATTTCAAATGGAAAAAGGAGGCGATGGGAGGGGGTGAACCATGACTTAGGGACGCGCTTGTACAAAATGTAGGGTGTGTTACAAAAGTACCCCCCACCACCACCGATTTGAACTAGCGGCCCTTTCGGCTCAGGGTTAGAAGGGGGATTTCGCGTGTCGAGATTTGGCAGCTGGAGGGAGTTTTCGCGCGCGTTGTAATTTTTAGATAGCAAGGCGCAGGTTGTGAAGGCGCCAGTTTTGGGAGCACGATATCTCAATTTTCGGGATATAACAAGGCGCGGGTTGAATTTTAGGGACAAGCCTAACATGTAATATTGTACTTGTACGTACCAAATCAATTCGCACTTCCCTCAACCAAAAATAAAATGAAAAAAAAATAAAACTATTCACACCACACAAAGAAAGAGTCTTGCCCCATTTTACTATAAAAATGCTATTCAAAGCTACTCCCTCCTTCCATCTATATAGAGCCTAATGCGTTTTTCGATGCTAACTTTGACCAAATATTAGAGCAATAATATATGACATGCAACTTACACAAAGCACACCATTAAATTCGTCTGTGAAAGGTTCTTTCAATGATATAATTTTCACATTGTGCGTGTCATGTACTATTAATCTTGTCAATAGTCAAAGGCGGTCATAAAAACGCATTACGCCCTATATAGATGGAAGGAGGGAGTATGAATCCATGTTATGTCCAATTAAATTTCGCTTGCTGTATGATGCATGTAACCTACTCATACCAACATTTTAGTGCATTCCAAATGTCTATACTACCGCTGCAATTCGAACTGAATTTGAATTTGTTTCTCTATTTCAATAAGAATCTACAATCATGATTGTTGCCAACTTCAACCATCATTCATGTATTACCTTAATAACACACCACATGATTACTATAGAGATAGATATGAACTATGTGTACTACATGAACTCGAATTCTATTTTTTGAATACACTTGATGTTGATTCCAAATAATAGTACATTTGATGTACTAACTATATATTCATAATCTAAACCATGTTCCATACATACACCGTGTTTATCACACATAGTATAGTGCCCCGCCCCCTACATTATGACAAGTATTTAGACATGAGCTGCAAACGCCACACATTAGCCCAAATTATGATCAATGTTCTATATATTATATGTAGTACTAGCAAGGTGCCCATGCGTTCCATAGAACATCAACATGATCAAGGGGAGGCCTAATTTGCAAATATGGAGAGGGGTGTGGGTATCTTTTTTCAAAATTGCCATAGTTTCCTTCCTATCCGTCAGATATAAATCGAACGGCCTATATTGCAAGATGGCAGGCACACCATCATCAACAACTCCGTTTTTTATAAGAGTAGGGATAAAATATATTATATGTAGTATAACATGTTCATAACCACACCATGTGTATCACCGTTATATATATTCACACATGCGTCGGTTTAAAACACTATGATAAATTCTTCAAATATCTGAATTCGCTTTTTATAATGAAGTATGATCTCTATTCGTCTTTTACACCCACACAATCCTCTTATCTTTGTAGCTAGCGCTAACTTTCTCTCGTGCATGCACACGCCCGCATCCCTCTCACCCTCCCTCAGCATTCTCTAGCTCCATTATGCAAATTCGTCTTTTCACTTTAGGTCATTCACCCACGGTGTGTGTAGGCCCAGCTCCTTTACGTCACACATTGATCGATATGCCTCTCTAGCCAGGTGTGCCTAGCACAAACACAAGCTTCCCCTCTTCTCTTATCACCGTCCATGCCTCACTCCCACCACTCTTTTCATTGATCGCGTACTCGCACACTCCTTCCCCCTCGATATAGTATGACTCTCGCACCACCTCCTAGATGCATCCCTCTCTCTCTATCCTTCTCCTCGTGCCTCATTTGCTTCTAACACACACATGCATGTATACCGATCGATCTCCCAACATATACCTAGGTCGACTTTAACTATTCCCCCCCCATCGATCGACGTACCACACAAGTTATGTCTCTCCTTTCTCTGACAAAGGACGATTGATCTTCCTATGTAGTTACGTCTGCTTGATAACCCACAAGTATAGGGGATCACAACAGTTTTCGAGGGTAGAGTAGTCAACCCAAATTTATTTATTCGACACAAGGGGAGCCAAAGAATATTCTCAAGTATTAGCAGCTGAGTTGCCAATTCAACCACACCTAGAAACTTAATATCTGCAGCAAAGTGTTTTGTAGCAAAGTAATATGATAGTAGTGGTAACAGTGGTAAAAGGTAACGGTAGCAAAAGTAATATTTTTGGTATTTTATAGTGATTGTAACAATAGCAATGGAAAAGTAAATAAGTGAAGAACAATATATGGAAAGCTCGTAGGCAATGGATCGGTGATGGAGATCATGTAACAGTCATAACCTAGGGTGACACATAACTAGCTCCAGTTCATCAATGTAATGTAGGCATGTATTCCGAATATAGTCATATGTGCTTATGGAAAAGAACTTGCATGACATCTTTTGTCCTACCCTCCCGTGGCAGCGGGGTCCTAGCGGAAACTAAGGGATATTAAGGCCTCCTTTTAATAGAGTACCGGAACAAAGCATTAACACATAGTGAATACATGAACTCCTCAAACTACGGTCATCACCGGTAAGTATCCCGATTATTGTCACTTCGGGATTAACGGATCATAACACATAATAGGTTACTATAGACTTGCAAGATAGGATCAAGAACTCTCATATATTGATGAAAACATAATAGGTTCAGATCTGAAATCATGGCACCCGAGCCCTAGTGACAAGCATTAAGCATAGCAAAGTCATAGCAACATCAATCTCAGAACATAGTGGATACTAGGGATCAAACCCTAACAAAACTAGCTCAATTACATGATAAATCTCATCCAACCCATCACCATCCAGCAAGCCTACGATGGAATTACTCATGCACGGCGGTGAGCACCATGAAATTGGTTATGGAGGATAGTTGATGATGACGATGGCGACGGATTCCCCTCCGGAGCCCCGAACGGACTCCAGATCAGCCATCCCGAGAGAGTTTAGGGCTTGGCGGTGGCTCCGTATCGTAAAATGTGATGAATCCTTCTCTCTTGGTTTTTTCTCCCCAAAAGTGAATATATGGAGTCCAGGTTGAGGTCGGTGGAGCGTCAGGGGGCCCATGAGGCAGGGGGCGCGCCCCCTACCCTCGTGGACAGGTGGAGGCCCCCTGACGTGGATCTTTCTTCCAATATTTATTATATATTCCAAAATAATGCTCCGCTGATTTTCAGGTCATTCCGAGAACTTTTATTTCTGCACAAAAATAACACCATGGCAACTCTGCTGAAAACAGCATCAGTCCGGGTTAGTTCTATTCAAATCATGCAAGTTAGAGTCCAAAACAAGGGCAAAAGTGTTTGGAAAAGTAGATACGACAGAGACGTATCAACTCCCCAAGCTTAAACCTTTGCTTGTCCTCAAGCAATTCAGTTGATAAACTGAAAGTGATAAAGAAAAACTTTTACAAACTCTGTTTGCTCTTACTGTTGTAAATATGTAAAGCCAACATTCAAGGTTTCAGCAAAGATTATGAACTAACCATATTCACAATAACATTTAGGTCTCATGTTTACTCATATCAATGGCATAATCAACTAGCGAGCAATAATAATAAATCTCGGATGACAACACTTTCTCAAAACAATCATGAGATGATATAACAAGATGGTATCTCGCTAGCCCTTTCTGAGACCGCAAAACATAAATGCAGAGCACTTTTAAAGATCAAGGACTGACTAGACATTGTAATTCATGGTAAAAGAGATCCAGTCAAGTCATACTCAATGTAAACTAACAGTAATGAATGCAAATGACAGCGGTGCTCTCCAACTGGTGCTTTTTAATAATAGGATGATGACTCAACATAAAAGTAAATAGGTAGGCCCTTCGCAGAGGGAAGCAGGGATTTGTAGAGGTGCGAGAGCTCAGTTTTCAAATAGATATGAATAATATTTTGAGCGGTATACTTTCATTGTCAACATAACAACCAATAGATGGCGATATCTTCCATGCTACACACATTATAGGCGGTTCCCAAACAGAATGGTAAAGTTTATACTCCCCCTCCACCAACAATCATCAATCCATGGCTTGCTCGAAACAACGAGTGCCTCCAACTAATAAGAGTCCCAGGGGAGTTTTGTTTGCAATTATTTTGATTTGATTTGCATAAAGCATGGGACTGGGCATCCCGGTGACCAGCCACTTTCTCATGAGTGAGGAGCGGAGTCCACTCCTCTTGAGAATAACCCGCCTAACATGGAAGATACGGACAACCCTAGTTGATACTTGAGCTATTCGAGCATACAAAACAAGATATTTATTTGAAGGTTTAGAGTTTGGCACATACAAATTTACTTGGAACGGCAGGTAGATACCGTATATAGGTAGGTATGGTGGACTCATGTGGAACAACTTTGGGGTTTATGGAATTGGATGCACAAGCAGTATTCCCGTTTAGTACAAGTGAAGGCTAGAAAAAGACTGGGAAGCGACCAGCCAGAGAGCGACAATAGTCATGAACATGCATTAAAATTAATCAACACCGAATACAAGCATGATTAGGATATAATGCACCATGAACATAAATATCGTAGAGGCTATGTTGATTTTGTTTCAACTACATGCGTGAACATGTGCCAAGTCAAGCCACTAGAATCGTTCAAAAGAGGATATCACCCTATCATACCACATCACAACCATTTTAATAGCATGTTGGCACACAAGGTAAACCATTATAAGCTCCTAGCTAATTAAGCATGGCATAAGCAACTATAATCTCTAATTGTCATTGCAAACATGTTTATTCATAATAGGCTGAATCAGGAACGATGAACTAATCATATTTACAAAAACAAGAGAGGTCGAGTTCATACCAGCTTTTCTCATATCAATAAGTTCATCATATAGTCATCATTATTGCCTTTTACTTGCACGACCGAATAGTGTGGATAATAACAATAGTGCACATGCATTGGACTAAGCTGGAATCTGCAAGCATTCAATTTAAGAGAGAAGAGAAGGTAATATGGGCTCTTTGTTAGATCAATAATAATGCATATAAGAGCCACTTTAACATTTTAATTATGGTCTTCTCCTATCGACCCCCAAAGGAAAAAAAAGAAATAAAACTATTTACACGGGAAAGCTCCCAACAAGCAAAAGAAGAACGAGAAATCTTTTTGGGTTTTCTTTTTAATTACTACTACAAGCATGGAAAGTAAACTAATTAAAAGTTACAACTAATTTTTTTTGTTTTTCTTAAGGTTTATTAAGCACACAAGAATAAAGCATAAAAAGGGAAAATAAACTAGCATGGATGATACAATGAAAAAGTATGATCACCCACAACTAGCAATGAGTGTGTGAACATGAATGTAATGTCGGTGAGAAATGTGTACTCCCCCAAGCTTAGGCTTTTGGCCTAAGTTGGTCTATGGCCACGGCTGGCCTGGCGGATATCCAAAGTAATAGTTGGGGTCGTACTGTGAAGAAGCCTCGGATTGCCACTGGTTGGCAATCACCTCCGGATCCCACTGATAATCAGACTGTCATGGAGGAACAAATTGTGGTTCCGGCTCCGGCTCTATAGCTGAAGCAGGGTTCCGGTAGGCGTGAATAGCCTCCAAAGGAACAAGGTACTTGCCTGCAGATAAATCAAACAAGGAAGGAGCAGGCAAGGTAATAGTCTCAGGATGATTTTTACCAAATATTAATTTGTACTTAAGCTCATTTTCCCTATTTTTAACAATAAAATCATGTGCTACCATACTCTTATAATCTAAAGAAACAGGAGGCAGCAATTTTTCGTCTTTCTCATAATGCCTAATAGGTATGTTAAAATGTGCAGCGAGGAGCGAGGCGAAGATGCCTCCAAGGACGGGGCCCTTAGTACGGTTAAGATTTAACCGCTTTGCAATAATAGCGCCCATATTGAATGTGTCCTCACGAAATAAGGCATGGCACAAAATAACAATATCAGGGTGTAACGCCCAGATAATTAAGCTACAGTAATCCCATGTTAATGGTGCCGAGTCATCGCAATTACTGTTGCTAATCTTACTTTGGTTCAAACATGAATCAAACTCAACTTCCAAAACAAGTCAAATTCTTTCCTACAAACGGTAAAACAAAAATGTTCGTTGGGTTGCAAATATTCACTAGCTAATTATCATGTGGCAACCAACATCATTTGGCTCTCCCTTTAATCCCTAGGAAAATATAAGTGGCCCAACAACATATTTGGCCTTTTCAATTTCTAAAAATGCTTGAACAATTCCTTTGGCTCTGAAACTTTTTATGCGACACTACAATGTTGTGCCTGAATTATATGTTAAGTTTAACATTCAACTAAATTCATTTGAATACAAATGAGTAGCTAATTAGATACAAAAAAAGGAAAAGGAGAAACCAAAGGAGCAACCAAAAGAGAAACAAAAGAGAAAGGCCCCTCCCCTCCCCCCGGGCACTTGGCCCAGATGGCCTGCTGGCCCAGCATCCCAACTCCCCCCCACTCATCCTTCTCCTCCCGCTACAGGAGACAACAGGGGATCGTGGAGGCCACCCATGGCGCCCCGGCCAGGTGCCGGCCATCCATGGCCTCCCCTCTCTTCTACAAGACCCCGACGCCCCTCCTCCCTCCCCGAAACCCTAGCCCCCAAATCCCCCATCTCCCTCTCCCTCTTAGATTCGCTCTTGCCCCTCTTCTCGATCTGGAGGAAATCGTCGTCGCCGTCGCCATGGGTTCGCCGCCCGCATAGCCACCGAGCACCCCGCAGCAATCCACCGCATCCACCGGCCCCGCCGTCGACTCCCTCGTCACCGGCAACAGCGTGTTGGAGTTGGGAGCCCCTGCATCGCCCTCGACGCCGCCCTCTTCTTCCTCAGATCGCCGGCAAATCTCGGTAATTCCGGCAAGCCTGCAGCTACTAAGCCGTCACCGGGCCCCCTTGCACCTCCCCAGTGAGCTCCTCCTCCGAATCCCCCTTACCCTGGTCTCGATCCGTCTTTGTAGTCGCCTGTACGAGCCGGTGGCCGCCATGGCCGAAGCTCAGTGTACGCGTACGTGCCCCTACTTCGCGCTGTAGTGCCGCAGCCGCCGGTTACGCCTCGGACGCCTCCTCTCTGTTGCCTACAGCTCTGCCGGCCAGCCGCGCTCCGCCCCTGGGCCTCGCTGACTTGCTTGCCGCCCCTCCCGCGCGCTAACTGCACCGGCCGGACGCGCCGTGTCCGTGCGCCCGCCCCGTGCCCCGTACTGCTGTTGCCACTAGGAACTGCTGCGTCCCGCGTGTGCCCGCCATCCTACGCCTCTGCTACCGCTGCTGCTTGCTACTCCTGATGTTGTGTGTTGTTGCTGCTGCGCCTCGCCGCTGCGCCCAGCCTGCTCGCTGCTCCTCTACTGCTGCTGCTGCTCACCGTTGCTACCTACCCCGCACCACAGCCACCCGCGCCGCATCCCCTGCCCTGGTCTGCTGCTCGCCTAGCAGCTGCCGTGCTCGCCCCTGGGCGTGGGCA
This sequence comes from Triticum aestivum, assembly GCF_018294505.1. NCBI lineage: Eukaryota > Viridiplantae > Streptophyta > Magnoliopsida > Poales > Poaceae > Triticum > Triticum aestivum. The sequence goes on along the minus strand of NC_057797.1, from coordinate 239,868,162 downwards.
TGGCCACCGCACAAGCGTGCATGCGTGCCAGCCGTGGTGGCCGGCTATGCCCTGGCCGGTCCTATGTAGTTTAATTAGTGTGCGTGTGTGTTAGGTTAGTAGTGGCCCAGTGTTTAGATTAGTCTATTTTCTACTTAGTCAAATGTGCATTTGACATGTGCCCCCCCCCACTACTAAATTATCTAGATAAATAAGTCGGTTAAAAGAGTAGTCCATGACACGCGGGCCCCTTTGGCCATGTTGACTAGTCAATGTTGACTGAGTCAACCACTGACCATGCACTATTGACTTTGACCCATGCCCCACATGTCATTGACTACGGCTGGCTATCTCTGCGTTTTAAAAATAATTGCACTATTTAAATTTCGATTTAATATATTCTAGAAAATGTAGAAAAATATTTTAAAACTTTGAAAAATCATAGTCAATAATCCGTAACTTGGATGAAAAAGTTTTGTACATGAAAGTTGCTCAGAACGACGAGGCGAATCCGTATATGCAGTCCGTTTGTCAGCCACGCGTCCCTAGCATAGCGAACATGCAACCTTCCCCCTCCGGTTTGTTTGTCCGAAAATGCCAAACTTCGGGAAAGCATTCCCGGATGTTATCCCCCTTCGCCGGTAACGTGTAGCGCCGCGTTAGAACGCGTCTAGCTCTGCCTGTTGTCCTGTTATGCTCTTGCTTGCTTTGTATTTACTGTCTCTCTCCCCCTCTTCTCTTTGGTAGACCCCGTGATGGCTGCCGATGTCGCTGTGATCGACTACATCGATGACGACCCCTCCTTGCCAGAGCAACCAAGCAAGCCCCCCTTTGATCATCCCGATATCGCCCATTCCTTTCTCTCATGCTTGCATTAGATTTTGCTATTGTTATTGTTTGCTCCTATTCTGATGCATAGCCTGCTTTTGTAACCTGCTCATTGTACCTTACCTGCTTATCCTAAACTGCATAGTATAGGTTGGTTAGTGATCCATCAATGACCCCCACCATGTCCTTGTTGCCCCTGCTTCATCATTGAAGACCCGATCAACGGGATTGAAGACCAGGCCCCGGCACCGCACATCACTTTCCCCTTAATTGCTCGACACTACTGGGTTACTATCGAGTGCCGAGGGTGAGACCTCTACAGAACTTTTGATGTTAACCCTGTAGTGTAGCTATTCGATCGTGGTCATCGAGGGTGATTACGCCTTAACCACTTCCGACACGACTCTGTCGTGCAACCCCTCAAGTGTGAACCTCGGGGGTGGTTCCTCTTATGTTCACCTTGATGATTACATCGAGTGGAATCCACCGGGGGTGATTCCTCGGGTTTTCCCCTTGATGTTTGGACACACAGTTACTATGGTTACTATGACTTTACACTGAACCATGCTATTAAAGACGGGTCGGCCCTGAGGGGTATCCGCGTGAGCTTAATTGCGAGTGATGTGGAGACGGGTTGACCTGGAGGGTGCCCGCGAGATAATTACGAGGCGTGGCCGAGCATTCCTAGCCCTTGCCGCAAGTCCTCGAGACGGGGCAACGGGGTCACATCTTTCGTGAATCTCTGCTTGTTACCGCGCGTTCCAAATCCACTACGATTTGGATATTTTATCCGAGGGGCCTCTGGCCTGATAGCACTAACCATCACGTGGGCATAGTATGGGCATTCTGCGTCGTATGCATCAACTGAAGCTTAATAGACGTCAGCGACTGAGCGGCGCGCGCCGGGTTGGACTGGTAAGCTCCTGCCTTTTTAGGGAGGTAGCTAGGTCTTCTCACCGGCCGCCCTCGCAACGTGCAGGAGTTCCCGGGGAGATGGCCCATGACCCCTGGGGGCATAGGTTTAGTCCGGCGTGCTAGCCTCTCTATTAAGCCTAGGTCGGGTTGCGGCGTATTGTTTGGCCGAGGACGGGCATACCCAGGAAAGTGTGTCCGGCCGGAGTTAATCGAGCGTGGTGGGTAAGTTGGTGCACCCCTGCAGGGAAGAAAACATCTATCGATAGCCTGTCCTACGGTAACGGACACTTGGAGTTGTATCTCGATCGATACAACTAGAACTGGATACTTGTGATGAGAACTGGATGGTGATGAGAATTGGATTGTGATGACACTTGGATAGTATGGCTCTGGGATTGCTTTCTCGCAGGGAGTCGAGAAAGGATCTCTGGCCGAGGTTGATAACACTACTACTACTACTTTACTTTTTGCTACTCTACTCCCTCCTGTTGCTGCAAGATGGTGGTTTTTAGAAGATGCTAGTCTTCGATAGGACTAGCTTCTCCCCCTTCTTATTCTGACATTTCTGCAGCCCAGTCCACATATACAGCCTTCTTTTGAAAATGTTGCATATGTAGTGTAGATCCTTGCTTGCAAGTACTTTGGATGAGTACTCACAGTTGCTTTGCTCCCCCCTTTTCCCACTTCTTCTTCTTTCCGGTTGATGCAACCAGATGTCGGAGCCCAGGAGCCAGATGCCAACGTCGAGGCCCACTACTACGTGGAGACCGCCGGCGACCAGGAGTACTTAGGAGTCTCCCAGGCAGGAGGCCTTGCCTTTTCAATCAATGTTGCTTTTGTGCTAGCCTTCTTAAGGCAAACTTGTTTAACTCATGTCTGTACTCAGATAATGTTGCTTCCGCTGACTCTTGTGTATCCAAGCTTATGTATTCGAGCCCTCGAGGCCCCTGGCTTGCAATATAAAGCTTGTATTATTTTAATTTGTGTCTAGAGTTGTGTTGTGATATCTTCCCGTGAGTCCTTGATCTTGATCGTACACACTTGCGTGTATGAGTAGTGTATGATTGAATCGAGGGCGTCACAAGTTGGTATCAGAGTCGACTGCCTGTAGGTAGCCCCCTTTCCAACTCCTTGGCCAAAGTTGAGTCTAGTCACTAAAAAACTTTTACTAACATTGGCTCTGTGGCTAACGGGCCCACGTCGCCATTGGGTGGTATTAGGATCTTTTACTCCTCGTTTATACTCTGGGCTCTAATCTCTCTTCCCTTTGGGTTAAACGATTTTGCTAACTCTAACATTAGGATCTCGTAACTACTTCCTCCCGGAGAGCCCCTTATTACAGATGATCGTCTGCTGCACCAGAAGATTCCGAAGATACTCTCCGATGTTATCCCGATAACTTGTGCTCATCACGTTTGCAATTCCTTACCACCGATAAGTCCCCATGGATAACATCCTTGCCGATTGTCCCTTCATTCCCAGTTGCTCTTGTTGTTACAAGTTACTCCTAACACTCTCCTTTGTTTCGAGAATCCATTGTGCCTGCTATGTTGCAACTCCTTTTCCGCCTGAATACGTGTACGAATAATTCCTCGCAATTATCGGGGATTCGTTCATCCCCAATTGCTTATGTATTTCACAAAAGTCTTCAAAATACCATTCGATCTTCCGAAAATCCTCAGCAGCCTATTGTTGTTGAAATTTTTGTTTGCTTGCATTATGGTTAATTCATTATTTCTAGTAATCTTCGTTGACATCCTATGTCACTATCGTTTCGAGTCCCTTGATCCAATATGTCGCGAATACTCATAATCCTCAATTAGATCCTGGCATTCATCCTTCCGGCTCAAACGTCACTCCAAACATGAGCTTGTTCTTGTCAAATCAAACCTTGATTGATTGTCGATATGTATCGATTCAACTCAATTATCTTTTGATCAGAGCCTCTGCTTCAGATCTTCTAATTCCAAAGTCGTAATTCCTTTGTATTCAAGCTTTGAAGTTATCCAGTTATATCTATAACCCAATGCCTTTGCATTCTTTCTTCTTCTAGGTGAATATCGATACTCACATCAGATCTTTTATGGACCGCCATATCCTTGGTTGGATTATTATCTGACGGTGTCCTTCATATTCATTAAACTTGTGAGTTTTGCCCTGACATATAATGCCTTTGGTAAATTCTATCATCTGCTTTGTCAACCATGCTCTCCTTTCGAGCTGGTATATTTTAATCCTGAAATTAGTGGTATATGTTCCTAAGATACCCCTACGGGTTGAACCTATGCCTTCCCTAATCCGTGTAAACTCGAAAGAGATGTGAGTCATATTCTTCTGGACCTTCACCAGATAAATCTTTCGCACTACAAATTCTTCGAAAACGAGAGGTGAATGAAAGGTTATGCATTGAAGAAGTGGGAGTCGACCTTGAACTTTGTGTTCATGCCCATGGACCCGATGTGGAACTTATCATGGAAGCTTCTTGTGATAATAATAATAATCCCCTTATTATAAGTTCATCTGGTATCTATGTTTGGTCCTTTGCAACCGTGGTTCTGACCATGATTGTTCCCCTTTAGATCCATTTCTCAGACAAGTTAAAGCACTTGACTTCTGCAGATCAATGCATCTTCGCAATCTCTATTTTGATCTTCGACCGAGTATTACCCTCTGGTATCTCGAGAATAACAAAGAACCGTGTTGCTTCCTACGAGTCTTCATCTGGTATTGCTTCTCATCGATTTCAGATTTCCGTGGGTTTTGAGTTGTTAGTCACTCGAGAACGCCGATAAGTGAATCGATTCCACACTTCGATTCTATAACTCCAAGTAATTTTTGTTGCTTACGAGTTTAATAATCCTTCAAGTCATTGCTAGCCTGATCGACTATATCCTTACCATGGTAACTTTTAACTGTGCTACCTGGTCCTTCTTCCCGGAGCAAAATTTTCAATGATGAGCTAAGCCTACGTCGATCTTCCTCGTCATATCATTTCGCCTTGAACAACAAGCTTGATTTCGAGTTTGTGTTGTACCCATGGTTCCAATAACCTTTCGCTTCATCATTCCTTTGACTTGATGCCATCGCCGATCGATTACATCTTCATGAAATCTCTCGACAAACGTGTCGTGATCATCACCAACATTCTGAGTTGTTCCAGGGTATCAATTGAATTCATGATGAGGAATACCATCCTTGGCCCCTCGATGATTTGTTCCTGAGCCCGCCGGCCACAAAATCATCTTCTTCTTGCTTAAATTGTATGACTTATTTTATAAGATGTTCCGATGGATCCTTTGTGTATCCAAAGTCTGACCTTTCCCTGAGGACCATGTCAACACTATCCCGAAGCATGTGTGTGGTACTTCGATCATCTACAAGAACATTGGGAGCGCAATGCTAACTGTTCTTGGTCAGTTATCCAAACACCGTTGTATAGGTAAACCTCATAAATTCCTTACCCCGTTGTCTAAATGGTTTAATACTTGGAGCCCTATCATTCCCTGCCTTCCCTTGGGAAAGTTATACTCTAATACTTGGGTATAAACACCTTTCCTTTCCATTGGTCTGATTATCATAATAATCACATTTTCCTTTCCCTTGTTTTGTTTCACCTTTCTTGTAATCTAACTTGTCTGAGCAGAGATAAATCCCTGCTTAAGTAAGCACTTCGCTGTACAACTCTGTCTGTAAGACCCTGTTACTATTGTTGATGACATTCCGGTAACCACCAATGAATGAGAACTTTGCCTACTTACGAGCAGGAAAATGGTTCTCTTTGTCCCACGCCCTTGGTACCAAACTTTGTTGCCAACATAACTGACAGGCTATCCTCTGACCTGCCTCGCTATCATGACCGCTCAAGATGTTAGCGCCTTCCTGCTTTTAACCCACATGGTGGGCCCATAAGCCACAATTCCACAAGATCGAAACCTGACTCTCCTGTACACCCTAGTTTCTAAGGTTATTTCTCATGCTTGGCTTCATATGAAAATCCCGAGCCGCCTTTCGAGTGGCGATCTATTCTGGTATAAGACGCAATACTTATTACCATTTCTCTGAACCCCTTTCACCTCTTGTTTCAGGCAACAAACGATTGCCTACCCGGTTGGAGCTTCTTATTGCACCTCACTTTGCTCTCGATGACTTTCTTGAATTTCAACTCGATAGATGCCTCTATGCCACGTTCACTAAGATTGCCCCCATGTACCTATCTTGTGATTGTGCTTCGTCCTTCCCGAGTCTTTCCCCTTACTCCACCCCTTAAATCTCGAGACGAGATTTCTTGTAGTGGAGGAGATTTGTAACGCCCAGATAATTAAGCTACAGTAATCCCATGTTAATGGTGCCAAGTCATCACAATTACTGTTGCTAATCTTACTTTGGTTCAAACACGAATCAAATTCAACTTCCAAAACAAGTCAAATTCTTTCCTTCAAACGGTAAAACAAAAATGTTCGTTGGGTTGCAAATATTCACTAGCTAATTATCATGTGGCAACCAACATCATTTGGCTCTCCCTTTAATCCCTAGGAAAATATAAATGGCCCAACAACATATTAATTGGCCTTTTCAATTTCTAAAAATGCTTGAACAATTCCTTTGGCTCTGAAACTTTTTATGTGACACTACAATGTTGTGCCTGAATTATATGTTAAGTTTAACATTCAACTAAATTCATTTGAATACAAATGAGTAGCTAATTAGATACAAAAAAGGAAAACGAGAAACCAAAGGAGAAACCAAAGGAGCAACCAAAAGAGAAACAAAAGAGAAAGGCCCCTCCCCTCCCCCCGGGCACTTGGCCCAGATGGCCTGCTGGCCCAGCATCCCAACTCCCCCCCCCCCACTCATCCTTTTCCACCCGCTACAGTAGACAACAGGGGATCGTGGAGGCCATCCATGGCGCCCCGGCCAGGTGCCGGCCATCCACGGCCTCCCCTCTCTTCTACAAGACCCCGACGCCCCTCCTCCCTCCCCGAAACCCTAGCCCCCAAATCCCCCATCTCCCTCTCCCTCTCAGATTCGCTCTTGCCCCTCTTCTCGATCTGGAGGAAATCGTCGTCGCCGTCGCCATGGGTTCGCCGCCCGCATAACCACCGAGCACCCCGCAGAAATCCACCGCATCCACCGGCCCCGCCGTCGACTCCCTCATCATCTGCAACAGCGTGTTGGAGTTGGGAGCCCCTGCATCGCCCTCGACGTCGCCCTCTTCTTCCTTGGATAGCCGGCAAATCTCGGCGATTCTGGCAAGCCTGCAGCTACTAAGCCATCACCGGGCCCCCTTGCGCCTCCCCAGTGAGCTCCTCCTCCGAATCCCCCTTACCCCGGTCTCGATCCGTCGTTGTAGTCGCCTATACGAGCCGGTGGCCGCCATGGCCGAAGCTCAGTGTATGCGTACGCGCCCCTACTACGCGCTGCAGTGCCGCAGCCGCTGGTTACGCCTCGGACGCCTCCCCTCCGTTGCCTACAGCTCCGCCAGCCAGCCGTGCTCTGCCCCTGGGCCTCGCCGACTTGCTTGCCGCCCCTCTCGCTCGCTAACTGCACCGGTCGGCCGCGCCGTGTCCGTGCGCCCGCCCCGTGCCCCGTACTGTTGTTGCCGCTAGGAACTGCTGCTTCCCGCGTGTGCCCGCCGTCCCGTGCCTCTGCTACCGCTGCTGCTCGCTACTCCCGATGCTGTGTGTTGCTGCTGCTGCGCCTCGCTGCTGCGCCCAGCCTGCTCGCTGCTCCTCTACTGCTGCTGCTGCTCACTGTTGCTACCTACCCCGCGCCACAGCCACCCGCGCCGCATCCACTGGCCTCGTCTTCTGCTCGCCTAGCAGCTGCCGTGCTCGCCCCTGGGCGTGGGCATGGCCACCGCACAAGCGTGCGTGCGTGCCAGCCATGGTGGCTGGCTATGCCCTGGCCGGTCCTGTGTAGTTTAATTAGTGTGCGTGTGTGTTAGGTTAGTAGTGGCCCAGTGTTTAGATTAGTCTATTTACTACTTAGTCAAATGTGCATTTGACATGTGCCCCCCCCACTACTAAATTATCTAGATAAATAAATCGGTTAAAAGAGTAGTCCATGACACGCTGGCCCCTTTGGCCTTGTTGACTAGTCAACGTTGACTGAGTCAACCACTAACCATGCACTATTGACTTTGACCCAGGCCCCACATGTCATTGACTATGGCTGGCTATCTCTGCGTTTTAAAAATAATTGCACTGTTTAAATTTAGATTTAATACATTCCAGAAAATGTAGAAAAATATTTTAAAACTTTGAAAAATCATAGTCAATAATTCGTAACTCAGATGAAAAAGTTTTGTACATGAAAGTTGCTCAGAACGACAAGGCGAATCCTTATACGCAGTCTGTTTGTCAGCCACGCGTTCCCAGCATAGCGAACATGCAACCTTCCTCCTCCGGTTCATCTGTCTGAAAATGCCAAACTTTGGGAAAGCATTCCCGGATGTTATCCCCCTTCGGCAGTAGCGTGTAGCATCACGTTAGAACACATCTAGCTCTACATGTTGTCCTGTTATGCTCTTGCTTGCTTTGTATTTACTGTCCCTCTCCCCCTCTTCTCTTTGGTAGACCCCGTGATGGCTGCCGATGCTGCTGTGATCGACTACATGGACGACGACCCCTCCTTGCCAGAGCAACCAAGCAAGCCCCCCTTTTATCATCCCGATATCGCCCATTCCTTTCTCTCATGCTTGCTTTAGATTTTGCTATTGTTATTGTTTGCTCCTATTCTGATGCATAGCCTTCTTTTGTAACCTGCTCATGGTTCCTTACATGCTTATCCTAAACTGCTTAGTATAGGTTAGTTAGTGATCCATCAGTGACCCCCACCATGTCCTTGTTGCCCCTGCTTCATCATTGAAGACCCGGTCAACGGGATGGAAGACCAGGCCCCGGCATCGCACATCACTTTCCCCTTAATTGCTCGACACTACTGGGTTACTATCGAGTGCCGAGGATGAGACCTCCACAACACTTCTGATGTTAGCCCTGTAGTGTAGCTATTCGGTCGTGGTCATCGAGGGTGATTCCGCCTTAACCACTTCCGATATGACTCTGTCGTGCAACCCCTCAAGTGTGAACCTCAGGGGTGGTTTCTCTCACGTTCACCTTGATGATTACATCGAGTGGAATCCACCGGGGGTGATTCCTCGGGTTTTCCCCTTGATGTTTGGACACACAGTTACTATGGTTACTATGACTTTATAGTGAACCATGCTACTAAAGACGGGTCGGCCCTGAGGGGTACCCGCGAGAGCTTAATTGCGAGTGATGTGGAGACGGGTTGGCCTGGAGGGTGCCCGTGAGATAATTACGAGGCATGGCCGGGCATTCCTAGCCCTTGCCGCAAGTCCTCGAGATGGGGCAACAGGGTCACATCTTTCGTGAGTCTCTGCTTGTTACCGCGCGTTCCTAATCCACTGCGATTTGGTTATTTGATTCGAGGGGCCTCTGGCCTGATAGCACTAACCATCACGTGGGCATAGTATGGGCATTATGCGCTGTATGCATCAGCCGAAGCTTAATAGACGTCGGCGACTGAGCGGCGCGCGCCAGGTTGGACTGGTAAGCTCCTGCCTTTTTAGGGAGGTAGCTAGGTCTTCTCACCGGCCGCCCTCGGTGCAGGAGTTCCCAGGGAGATGGCCCATGACCCCTGGGGGCATAGGTTTAGTCCGGCGTGCTAGCCTCTCTATTAAGACTAGGTCGGGTTGCGACGTATTGTTTGGCCGAGGTCGGGCATGACCCAGGAAAGTGTGTCCGACCGGAGTTAATCGAGCGTGGTGGGTAAGTTGGTGCACCCCTGCAGGGAAGAAAACATCTATCGATAGCCTATCCTACGGTAACGGACACTTGGAGTTGTATCTCGATCGATACAACTAGAACTGGATACTTGTGATGAGAACTGGATGGTGATGAGAATTGGATTGTGATGACACTTGGATAGTATGGCTCTGGGATTGCTTTCATGCAGGGAGTCAAGAAAGGATCTCTGGCCAAGGTTGATAACACTACTACTACTACTTTACCTTATGCTACTCTACTCCCTCCGGTTGCTGCAAGATGGTGGTTTTCAGAAGATACTGGTCTTCGATAGGACTAGCTTCTCCCCCCTCTTATTCTGACATTTCTGCAGCCTAGTCCACATATACAGCCTTCTTTTGAAAATGTTGCATATGTAGTGTAGATCCTTGCTTGCGAGTACTTTGGATGAGTACTCACGGTTGCTTTGCTCCCCCCTTTTCCCGCTTCTTCTTCTTTTCGGTTGATGCAACCAGATGTCGGAGCCCAGGAGCCAGATGCCACCGTCGAGGCCCACTACTACGTGGAGACCGCCAGCGACCAGGAGTAGTTAGGAGTCTCCCAGGCAGGAGGCCTTGCCTTTTTGATCAATGTTGCTTTTGTGCTAGCCTTCTTAAGACAAACTTGTTTAACTCATGTCTGTACTTAGATAATGTTGCTTTCGCTGACTCTTGTGTATCCAAGATTATGTATTCGAGCCCTCGAGACCCCTGGCTTGCAATATAAAGCTTGTATTATTTTAATTTGTGTCTAGAGTTGTGTTGTGATATCTTCCCGTGAGTCCTTGATCTTGATTGTACACACTTGCGTGTAGGATTAGTGTACGATTGAATCAAGGGCGTCACAAGTTGGTATCAGAGTCGACTGCCTGTAGGTAGCCCCCTTTCCAACTCCTTGGTCGAAGTTGAGTCTAGTCACTAAAAAACTTTTACTAACATTGGCTATGTGGCTTACAGGCCCACGCCGCCATTGGGTGGTATTAGGATCTTTTACTCCTCGTTTATACTCTGGGGCTCTAATCTCTCTTCCCTTTGGGTTAAATGATTTTGCTAACTCTAACATTAGGATCTCGTAACTACTTCCTCCCGGAGAGCCCCTTATTACAGATGATCGTCTGCTGCACTAGAAGATTCCGAAGATACTCTCCGATGTTATCCCGATAACTTGTGCTCATCGCGTTTGCAATTCATTACCACCGATAAGTCCCCATGGATAACATCCTTGCCGATTGTACCTTCATTCCCAGTTGCTCTTGTTGTTACAAGTTACTCCTAACACTCTTTGTTGTTTCGAGAATCCATTGTGCCTGCTACGTTGCAGCTCCTTTTCCGCCTGAATACATGTACGAATAATTCCTCGCGATTATCGGGGATTTGTTCATCCCAATTGCTTAGGTATTTCACAGAAGTCTTTGAAATACCATTCGATCTTCCGAAAATCCTCAGCAGCCTATTGTTGTTGAAATTTTTGTTTGCTTGCATTATGGTTAATTCCATATTTCTAGTAATCTTCGTTGACATCCTCTGTCACTATCGTTTCGAGTCCCTTGATCCAATATGTCGTGAATGCTCGTAATCCTCAATCAGATCCTGGCATTCATCCTTCCGGCACAGACATCACTCCAAACATGAGCTTGTTCTTGTCAAATCAAACCTTGATTTATTGTCGATATGTATCGATTCAACTCAATTATCTTTTGATCAGAGCCTCTGCTTCACATCTTCTTATTTGAAAGTCGTAATTCCTTTGTATTCAAGCTTTGAAGTTATCCAGTTATATCTATAACCCAATGCCTTTGCATTCTTTCTTCTTCTAGGTGAGTATCGATACTCACATCTGATCTTTTATGGACCGCCATATCCTTGGTTGGATTATTATCTGACAATGTCCTTCATATTCATTAAACTTGTGAGTTTTGCCCTGACATATAATGCCTTTGGTAAATTCTATCATCTGCTTTGTCAACCATGCTCTGCTTTCGAGCTGGTATATTTTAATCCTAAAATTAGTGGTATATGTTCCTAAGATACCCCTACGGGTTGAACCTATGCCTTCCCTAATCCGTGTGAACTCGAAAGAGATGTGAGTCATATTCTTCTGGTGCTTCACCAGATAAATCTTTCACACTACAAATTCTTCGAAAATGGGAGGTGAATGACAGGTTATGCATTGAAGAAGTGGGAGTCGACCTTGAACTTTGTGTTCATGCCCATGGACCCGATGTGGAACTTATCATGGAAGCTTCTTGTGATAATAATAATCCCCTTATTATAAGTTCATTTGGTATCTATGTTTGGTCCTTTGCAACCGTGGTTCTGACCATGATTGTTCCCCTTTAGATCCATTTCTCGGACAAGTTAAAGCACTTGTCTTCTGCAGATCAATGCATCTTAGCAATCTCTATTTTGATATTCGACCGAGTATTACCCTCTGGTATCTCGAGAATAACAAAGAACTGTGTTGCTTCCTACGAGTCTTCATCTGGTATTGCTTCTCATCGATTTCAGATTTCCGCGGGTTTTGAGTTGTTAGTCACTCGAGAACGCCGATAAGTGAATCGATTCCACACTCCTATTCTATAACTCCAAGTAATTTTTGTTTCTTACGAGTTTAATAATCCTTCAAGTCATTGCTAGCCTGATCGACTATATCCTTACTGTGGCCACTTTTAACTGTGCTACCTGGTCCTTCTTCCCGGAGCAAAATATTCGATGATGAGCTAAGCCTACGTCGATCTTCCTCGTCATATCATTTCGCCTTGAACAACAAGCTTGATTTTGAGTTTGTGTTGTACCCATGGTTCCAATAACCTTTCACTTCATCATTCCTTTGACGTGATGCCATCGTCGATCGATTACATCTTCATGAAATCTCTCGACAAATGTGTCGTGATCATCACCAACATTCTGAGTTGTTCCAGGGTAAAAATCGAATTCATGATGAGGAATACCATCCTTGGCCCCTCAATGATTTGTTCCTGAGCCCGCCGGCCACGAAATCATCTTTTTCTTGCTTAAATTGTATGACTTGTTTTATAAGATGTTCCGATGGATCCTTTGTGTATCCAAAGTCTGACCTTTCCCTGAGGACCATGTCAACACTATCCCGAAGCATGTGTGTGGTACTCCGATCATCTACAAGAACATTGGGAGCGCAATGCTAATTGTTCTTGGTCAGTTATCCAAACACCATTGTATAGGTAAACCTCATAAATTCCTTACCCCTTTGTCTAAATGGTTTAATACTTGGAGCCCTATCATTCCCTTCCTTCCCTTGGGAAAGTTATACTCTAATACTTGGGTATAAACACCTTTCCTTTCCATTGGTCTGATTATCATAATAATCACATTTTCCTTTCCCTTGTTTTGTTTCACCTTTCTTGTAATCTAACTTGTGTGAGCAGAGATAAATCCCTGCTTAAGTAAGCACCTCGCTGTACAACTCTGTCAGTAAGACCCTGTTACTATTGTTGATGACATTCCGGTAACCACCAATGGACGAGAACTTTGCCTACTTACGAGCAGGAAAATGGTTCTCTTCGTCCCACGCCCTTGGTACCAAACTTTGTTGCCAACATAACTGACAGGCTATCCTCTGACCTGCCTTGCTATCATGACCGCTCAACATGTTAGCACCTTCCTGCTTTTAACCCACATGGTGGGCCCATAAGCCACAATTCCACAAGATCGAAACCTGACTCTCCTGTACACCCTAGTTCCTAAGGTTATTTCTCATGCTTGGCTTCATATGAAAATCCTGAGCCGCCTTTCGAGTGGCGATCTATTCTGGTATCAGACGCAATACTTATTACCATTTCTCTGAACCCCTTTCACCCCTTGTTTCAGGCAACAAACGATTGCCTACCCAGTTGGAGCTCCTTATTACACCTCACTTTGCTCTCGATGACTTTCTTGAATTTCAACTTGATAGATGCCTCTATGCCACGTTCACTAAGATAGCCCCCACGTACCTATCTTGTGATTGAGCTTCGTCCTTCCCGAGTCTTTCCCCTTACTCCACCCCTTAAATCTCGGGACGAGATTTCTTGTAGTGGAGGAGATTTGTAACGCCCAGATAATTAAGCTACAGTAATCCCATATTAATGGTGCCGAGTCATCACAATTACTGTTGCTAATCTTACTTTGGTTCAAACACGAATCAAACTCAACTTCCAAAACAAGTCAAATTCTTTCCTTCAAACGGTAAAACAAAAATGTTCATTGGGTTGCAAATATTCACTAGCTAATTATCATGTGCCAACCAACATCATTTGGCTCTCCCTTTAATCCCTAGGAAAATATAAGTGGCCCAACAACATATTAATTGGCCTTTTCAATTTCTAAAAATGCTTGAACAATTCCTTTGGCTCTGAAACTTTTTATGCGACACTACAATGTTGTGCCTCAATTATATGTTAAGTTTAACATTCAACTAAATTCATTTGAATACAAATGAGTAGCTAACTAGATACAAAAAAAGGAAAGGAGAAACCAAAGGAGCAACCAAAAGAGAAACAAAAGAGAAAGGCCCCTCCCCTCCCCCCGGGCACTTGGCCCAGATGGCCTGCTGGCCCAGCATCCCAACTCCCCCCCACTCATCCTTTTCCTCCCGCTACAGGAGACAACAGGGGATCATGGAGGCCATCCATGGCGCCTCGGCCAGGTGCCGTCCATCCACGGCCTCCCCTCTCTTCTACAAGACCCTGACACCCCTCCTCCCTCCCCGAAACTCTAGCCCCCAAATCCCCCATCTCCCTCTCCCTCCCAGATTCGCTCTTGCCCCTCTTCTCGATCTGGAGGAAATCGTCGTCGCCGTCACCATGGGTTCGCCGCCCGCATAGCCACCGAGCACCCCATAGCAATCCACCGCATCCACCGGCCCCGCCATCGACTCCCTCGTCATCGGCAACAGCGTGTTGGAGTTGGGAGCCCCTGCATCGCCCTTGATGCCGCCCTCTTCTTCCTCGGATCACCGGCAAATCTCGGCGATTCCGGCAAGCCTGCAGCTACTAAGCCGTCACCAGGCCCCCTTGCGCCTCCCCAGTGAGCTCCTCCTACGAATCCCCCTTACCCCGGTCTCGATCCGTCGTCGTAGTCGCCTATATGAGCCGATGGCCGCCATGGCCGAAGCTCAGTGCACGCGTACGCGCCCCTACTTCGCGCTGCAGTGCCGCAGCCGCCGGTTACGCCTCGGACGCCTCCTGTCCGTTGCCTACAGCTCCGCCAGCCAGCCGTGCTCTGCCCCTGGGCCTCGCCGACTTGCTTGCCGCCCCTCTCGCTCGCTAACTGCACTGGTCGGCCGCGCCGTGTCCGTGCGCCCGCCCCGTGCCCCGTACTGTTGTTGCCGCTAGGAACTGCTGCTTCCCGCGTGTGCCCACCGTCCCGCGCCTCTGCTACCGCTGCTGCTCGCTACTCCCGATGCTGTGTGTTGCTGCTACTGCACCTCGCTGCTGCGCCCAGCCTGCTCACTGCTCCTCTACTGCTGCTGCTGCTCACTGTTGCTACCTACCCCGCGCCACAGCCACCCGCGCCGCATCCACTGGCCTCGTCTTCTGCTCGCCTAGCAGCTGCCGTGCTCGCCCCTGGGCGTGGGCATGGCCACTACACAAGCGTGCGTGCATGCCAGCCATGGTGGCCGGCTATGCCCTGGTCGGTCCTGTGTAGTTTAATTAGTGTGCGTGTGTGTTAGGTTAGTAGTGGCCCAATGTTTAGATTAGTCTATTTACTAGTTAGTCAAATGTGCATTTGATATGTGCCCCCCCCCCACTACTAAATTATCTAGATAAATAAATCGGTTAAAAGAGTAGTCCATGACACATGGGCCCCTTTGGCCATGTTGACTAGTCAATGTTGACTGAGTCAACCACTGACCATGCACTATTGACTTTGACCCAGGCCCCACATGTCATTGACTACGGCTGGCTATCTTTGCGTTTTAAAAATAATTGCACTGTTTAAATTTCGATTTAATATATTCCAGAAAATGTAGAAAAATATTTTAAATATTTGAAAAATCATAGTCAATAATCTGTAACTCGGATGAAAAGGTTTTATACATGAAAGTTGCTCAGAACGATGAGGCGGATCCGTATACGCAGTCCGTTTGTCAGCCACGCGTCCCCAGCATAGCGAACATGCAACCTTCCCCCTCCGGTTCATCTGTCCGAAAATGCCAAACTTCGGGAAAGCATTCCCGGATGTTATCCCTCTTCGCCGGTAGTGTGTAGCACCACGTTAGAACACGTCTAGCTCTGCTTGTTGTCCTGTTATGCTCTTGCTTGCTTTGTATTTACTGTCTCTCTCCCCCTCTTCTCTTCGGTAGACCCCGTGATGGCTGCCGATGCCGCTGTGATCGACTACGTCAACGACGACCCTCCTTGCCAGAGCAACCAGGGAAGCCCCCCCTTTGATCATCCCGATATCGCCCATTCCTTTCTCTCATGCTTGCATTAGATTTTGCTATTGTTATTGTTTGCTCCTATTCTGATGCATAGCCTACTTTTGTAACCTGCTCATTGTACCTTACCTTCTTATCCTAAACTGCTTAGTATAGGTTGGTTAGTGATCCATCAGTGACCCCCACCATGTCCTTGTTGCCCCTGCTTCATCATTGAAGACCCGATCAACGGAATTGAAGACCAGGCGCCGGCACCGCACATCACTTTCCCCTTAATAGCTCGACACTACTGGGTTACTATCGAGTGCCGAGGGTGAGACCTCTACAGCACTTCTGATGTTAACCCTGTAGTGTAGCTATTCGGTCGTGGTCATCGAGGGTGATTCCGCCTTAACCACTTCCGATACGACTCTGTCGTGCAACCCCTCAAGTGTGAACCTCGGGGGTGGTTCCTCTTACGTTCACCTTGATGATTACATCGAGTGGAATCCACCGGGGGTGATTCCTCGGGTTTTCCCCTTGATGTTTGGACACACAGTTACTATGGTTACTATGACTTTACACTGAACCATGCTACTAAAGATGGGTCGGCCCTGAGGGGTACCCGCGCGAGCTTAATTGCGAGTGATGTGGAGACGGGTTGACCTGGAGGGTGCCCGCGAGATAATTACGAGGCGTGGCTGGGCATTCCTAGCCCTTGCCGCAAGTCCTCGAGACGGGGCAATGGGGTCACATCTTTCGTGAGTCTCTGCTTGTTACCGCCCGTTCCTAATCCACTACGATTTGGATTATTTGATCTCAGGGGCCTCTGGCCTGATAGCACTAACCATCACGTGGGCATAGTATGGGCGTTCTGCGTCGTATGCATTCGCCGAAGCTTAATAGACGTCAGCGACTGAGCGGCGCGCGCCGAGTTGGACTGGTAAGCTCCTGCCTTTTTAGGGAGGTAGCTAGGTCTGCTCACCAGCCGCCCTCGCAACATGCAGGAGTTCCCGGGGAGATGGCCCATGACCCCTGGGGGCATAGGTTTAGTCCAGCGTGCTAGCCTCTCTATTAAGCCTAGGTTGGGTTGCGGCGTATTGTTTGGCCGAGGCCGGGCATGACCCAGGAAAGTGTGCCCGGCCGAAGTTAATCGAGCATGGTGGGTAAGTTGGTGCAACCCTGGAGGGAAGAAAACATCTATCGATAGCCTGTCCTATGGTAACGGACACTTGGAGTTGTATCCCGATCGATACAACTAGAACTGGATACTTGTGATGAGAACTGGATGGTGATGAGAATTGGATTGTGATGACACTTGGATAGTATGGCTTTGGGATTGCTTTCTCGCAGGGAGTTGAGAAAGGATCTCTGGCCGAGGTTGATAACACTACTACTACTACTTTACTTTATGCTACTCTACTCCCTCCTGTTGCTGCAAGATGGTGGTTTTCAGAAGATGCTAGTCTTCGCTAGGACTAGCTTCTCCCCCCTCTTATTCTGACATTTCTGCAGCTGAGTCCACATATACAGCCTTCTTTTGAAAATGTTGCATATGTAGTGTAGATCCTTGCTTGCGAGTACTTTGGATGAGTACTCACGGTTGCTTTGCTCCCCCCTTTTCCCCCTTCTTCTTCTTTCCAGTTGATGCAACCAGATGTCGGCGCCCAGGAGCCAGATGCCACCGTCGAGGCCTACTACTACGTGGAGACCGCTGGCGACCAGGAGTAGTTAGGAGGCTCCCAGGCAGGAGGCCTTGCCTTTTCGATCAATGCTGCTTTTGTGCTAGCCTTCTTAAGGCAAACTTGTTTAACTCATGTCTGTACTCAGATAATGTTGCTTCCGCTGACTCTTGTGTATCCAAGCTTATGTATTCGAGCCCTCGAGGCCCCTGGCTTGTAATATAAAGCTTGTATTATTTTAATTTGTGTCTAGAGTTGTGTTGTGATATCTTCCCGTGAGTCCTTGATCTTGATCATACACATTTGCGTGTATGATTAGTGTACGATTGAATCGAGGGCGTCACACAGGGGCACTCAAGTTTCCACAGTTTTTGCACCCAATTAAGCATCTACTGGCAAATATAGCAAAGTAACGTAGAACAGGAAATTGTATGCTAGTAGTTCATGCACCGGAAACCTTCCTCGGTTCCCCTAAAGTAATGGTATCAATAAACCCATCCACATCATCACGATGTGGTTCCTCTACGCTGCCCTCGAAAGGGATCAAACAAACCCGACAAAAATCATGAAGTGACATCTCCTTATGCTCATCATATAAATAAAATTCATCGTAGGTGGTGAGCTCCTAGCATGGAAATGAAAGTTTTGCACAAAGATATTGGTGAGTAAGAGATATTGTTCGCGTTGGTCGTGGAGGAAGGCGGTGAGGCCTGCATTCTCAGCCAATTCATAGAAATCATCATAAATCCCGGCTGCTCTCAAGAAATTATCACAAGGACATTCACACGGCCGAACTTCCACGGTGCGAGGGAGATTATATTTGGGCCTCTTATCCTCCTCACTTTGCTTATCCTTCGAGCTTCGGCTCGATGAGCCCCTCAAAAATCTCTTCATCTTTTTCTGAAAATTTCTGAAATTTTAGTAACTTCAAAATAAAAGTGAACCAAACTCCACAATATTGATAGCAACTACTCCTACAAGTGCCTAGAGGCAATATCATGCATCAAAACTACTTTTCACCACATAAATTTGACATGCAAGCTCAAGAACAGGGTCACCTAAGAAGGAAAATATGCAATGAATAAAGCACTAGAACAAAAACTAATTGGCCCATTGGAGGAGTCACATACCAAGGAACAATCCCCCAAAGCAGTTTTGTGAGAGGTGCTTTGAGCAAGGAGATCAAAAATGGTAGCAAAATGAGCTTGGACTCGGGTTTGAGCTTGTGACACCCCGGATGTAACTTTCCCAATTTGTACTCCAACTCTTGCCGTTTCCGGCGTTAAGTTATTTTATTTTCTCCGGTTCGGGTCTTTGTCTCTGTGTGTTTTTGTCATTGTCATGCATCTCATATCATGTCATCACGTGCATTGCATTTGCATACATGTTCATCTCATGCATTCGAGCATTTTCCCCATTGTCCGTTTTGCATTCCGGCGCTTCGTTCTCCTACGGTGGTCATTTCTAGCTTTCTTTCGTGTGTGAGGATTAAAAATTTCTGGATTGGACCGAGACTTGCCAAGCGGCCTTGGTTTACTACCGGTAGACCGCCTGTCAAGTTTCGTATCATTTGGACTTCGTTTGATACTCCAACGGTTAACCGAGGGACCGAAAAGGCCTCGTGTGTGTTGCAGCCCAACACCCCTCCAATTTGGCCCAAAACCCACCTAAGCCTTCTCCATCTTCTAGAGCGTTCGATCACGATCGCGTGGCCAAAAACCGCACCTCATTTGGACTCTCCTAGCTCCCTCTATGCCTATAAATAGGTCCTCCTCGAAAATCTCGGATCCCCCTCCCCAAAACCCTAAAAAAATCGCCTCCGCGCCGGCCGGACACGTCCGTCCGGGCCGGACACGTCCGCCGCTGACCCCTCGCCCAACCGCGGCTTGCCACGTCATCACCGCCAGTCCGCCGCCGCCCGAGGCCCGCGGAGCCCGGTCCGGGCCCCCGCGGCCCATCCCGCCGCCGCCGCCGCACGGGGGCGCCCGCCCGCGGTCGCCTCGCCGCCACCACCGCGCGACATCGCCGCCGCCACCATGCGCCGTCGCCGGATCTCTATCGCCCCGCCGCCACAGGTCGCCGCCGCGGCTCCGCCGCCCCGCCGCAGCCGCCTCCCCGCGCCGCCTCGCCTCCCAGCCGCCGGACCCGGCCGGGAGAGGTCGGGGCAAGCTTCCCCTCGCCTCCCCGCTGCTCCGTCAAGCTCGCCGGAGCCGAGGGAGCTCGCCGGGCTCGCCTCGGATTGCGTGCCACCGAAACCCTAGATCTGGTGGTTCCTTTTTTTCTCCAAGTCCCTGGAATTTTCTAGTCCATATGCTCATGTTCTTAGCCTCGTAACTTTGCATCCGTAGCTTCGATTCATGCATATAGCATATCAAAATGTTCATCTTAGAGAGTACATCATTTCATTCCATTGCATCATTTTCATTTGAGTTCATCTTTATGCCCAAAATGCTGTTAGAAGAGGGCTACTTGAGATAATTGTCAGATCTGCTATTCCATTTAGGTTTTTGTCATTTTTGCCATGATTAATGTGTGCATGATATGCCCATGAGTTCTACATATGTTTTGTTAAGGGTTTTGTCATCTTTCCAGAGGTGCAACCCATGTATTTTTGTGATGTGTGTGGTGACTAGAACAAGCTTGCAAAGTGGTGCACTCGGTAATTCTGTTTTCAGGGACTTAGCTTTTCCACTAAGCCCTTGATCTGTTTATCTCATGATGACATATGTTCATGTTGTTTCCTAGTGATCCGTGCCTCTTTTGAGGATGATCAATAAGGATGTTTTGTTAATATTGTAGTGCTCTATCCATCCATGTCTTTGTTTGCATTTATGGAGCACCCTAGCTTGAGTCAATCGAGCTCTACTTTTGCTACTTTGTGAATCTGGGCAGATTATCAACTTGTTTGCAATTTTGCCGATGATGTTGTAGTTGATCCGTGCATGCTATGTTATTGTTCTTGCCATTTCTAGCTTGAATTTTGTGTGTTCTTGATGGGTGTATGCTTATCTTGTCATGACTTGCACCGTAGTCAGTGCATCGAGCTCGTAAACATGCCTACTTGAGTTATGTTTCAGCATGTGCCAGTTTTCACTAAGTCTAAAAACTGATTATGTTTTTGCTATGTTCACATGCTTGCAATTGTATTTTCTGATCCCTTTTTGGCTCAAGGTCACTAAGGGACTTTTGTTAAGCTCTTTGAGTAGCTCCATGCAATGCTTTACTTTGCCTTGTTCAGGTCCTGTAGCATGTAGTTTTGCTGCTCCGAAGAGTGCTACTTGGTCTGAAATTCCAGACAAGTGTTAATTTCACTAAGTTGAGATCTGTTTGCCATATGCATTTTTGTCATGCTTGTTTGAACCTGTTAATGGATGAATTGGCCGTAGCTCAGTGCTAGACTTTTGTTAAGCATCTTGAATGCATCCCTGCCATGTATTTTGTTATCTTGTTTGGGTGTTGTAGCATGTTCATCTCATTGCATTTAGATGGCTAGTTGCTGTAAATCGCAGACCGGTGTCATATTTGAATTGCTTGCCATTTCCAAACCGTAACTCCGATTCCGGCGTTCTTTATGTCATTTTCAAGCGATTTCATCTCATCTTTCCATTGGCGCACTTGGATTTCCAAGTTGAGGCCAGGTTCTTGCTTTTTCCTGTCATATCTTGCATATGCATCCCGCATCGCATCCCGCATAGCATCTCATCTTTGCATCATCTTGTTTGGTCCTTGCACGTGGTTGATTGTATCCTTGTTGTTTGTTTGTCTTGTTTGGGTAGAGCCGGGAGACGAGTTCGCTAACGAGGAGCCCGTTGAGTTTGCTTTCGAGGATCCAGTCAACTCTGACAACTGTGCAGGCAAGATGATCATACCCTCGAAATCTCTACTATCTTTGTTATGCTAGATTGCTCGCTCTTTTGCTATGCCAATGCTATGATGTCTACCACTTGCTTTCAAGCCTCCCAAATTGCCATGTCTAACCTCTAACCCTCCATGTCCTAGCAAACCGTTGATTGGCTATGTTGCCGCTTTGCTCAGCCCCTCTTATAGCGTTGCTAGTTGCAGGTGAAGATGGAAGGCCGTTCCTTGTTGGGACATTTATTTACTTGTTGGGATATCATTATATTGCTATGTTATCTTAATGCATCAATATATTTGGTAAAGGGTGGAAGGCTCGGCCTCACGCCTAGTGTTTTGTTCCACTCTTGCCCCCCTAGTTTCCGTCATATCGGTGTTATGTTCCTGGATTTTGCGTTCCTTACGTGGTTGGGTTATAATGGGAACCCCTTGATAGTTCGTCTTGATTAAAGCTTGTCCAGCAATGCCCAACCTTGGTTTTACCATTTGCCACCTAGCCTTTTCTTTCCCTTAGGTTCTGCAGACTCAAGGGTCATCTTATTTAACCCCCCCCCCCTGGGCCAGTGCTACTCTGAGTGCTGGTCCAAACTGTCAGCCGCCGGTGGCTACCAGGGGCAACTCTGGGCTGGCCTACCGGAAGTTTAGACAATCTGAGTGTGCCCTGAGAAAGAGATATGTGCAGCTCCTATCGGGATTTGTCGGCACATTCGGGCGGTGTTGCTGGTTTTGTTTTAACCTGTCGAAGTGTTTTGAATAACCGAGATACCGAGTCTGATCGGAACGTCTTGGGAGGAGGTATATTCCTTCGTTGACTGTGAGAGCTTGTCATGGGCTAAGTTGGGACTCCCCTGCAGGGATTTGAACTTTCGAAAGTCGTGCCCGCGGTTATGGGCAGATGGGAATTTGTTAATGTCCGGTTATAGACAACTTTAACCTTAACTTAATTAAAATGAACCAACTGAGTGTGTTACCGTGATGGCCTCTTCGCGGCGGAGTCCGGGAAGTGGACACGGTGTTGGAGTAATGTTTGCGCAGGTTGCTCTCTAGTTTCTCGCTCGCGCTTTGCCTCCACTTCTCGCTCTCTTTTGCGAATAAGTTAGCCACCATATTTGCTAGTCGCTTGCTGCAGCTCCACTCATATTTACCTTGCCTTACCTATAAGCTTAAATAGTCTTGATCGCGAGGGTGCGAGATTGCTGAGTCCCTGTGGCTCACAGATTACTATTACACCAGATGCAGGACCTGATGATTCCGCTCCAGGAGACGCGTTTGAGCTCAAGTGGGAGTTCGACGAGGATTCTCAATGTTACTATGTTTCCTTTCCTGATGATCAGTAGTGGTGCCCAGTTGGGGGTGATTGGGACCATGTCGCTTGTTAGGTTATCTTTTATTTTGGCGCCATAGTCGGGCCATGAGTGTTTGGATGATGTAATGTTATTTATGTACTTGATTGACGTGGCGAGTGTAAGCCAACTATGTTATCTCCCCTTTTATTATCTATATTACATGGGATGTTGTGAAGATTGCCTAACTTGCGACATATGCCTTCAATGCGATTATGCCTCTAAGCCGTGCCTCGACACGTGGGAGATATAGTCGCATCGAGGGTGTTACAGAGCTGGTTAGTGGTGTTTGTGGGAGGAAGAAGGAGTGTGTGGTAGCTGGAATAAGTGGAGGGGAGGCACCATGGGGCCACGAGGCAGGGGGCGCGCCCTCCACCCTCGTGGCCAGGTGCTTGCTCCCCCTGCTGTGTTTTCAGTGCCAGATATTCTCAAATATTCTAGAAAAAATCATATTTAAATTTCAGGGCATTTTGGAGAACTTTTATTTTCGGGGTATTTTTATTGCATGGATAATTCAGAAAACAAATAGAAATTACTATTTTTGCGTTATTTAATATAAATAACAGAAAGTAAAAGAGGGTACACAGAGTTGTGTTTTCTAAATTCATCCATCTCATGCTCATCAAAAGGAATCCACTAACAAGGTTGATCAGGTCTTGTTAACAAACTCATTCCGAATAACATAGAACCGGAGAATTTTCGAATAACACTAGGTTGCCTCAATGGGGATATGCACATCCCCAACAATAAGAATATCATGTTTCTTTTTGACAGTAGGAAGAGGAAATTCAAAACCTCCAAAAATAATCGATGGAATTTTTCCAATAGAGTTTATACTATGAACTTGAGGTTGTTTCCTCGGAAAGTGTACCGTATTCTCATTGCCATTAACATGAAAAGTAACATTTGCCTTTGGTGCAATCAATAACAGCCCCTGCAATATCCAAAAAGGGTCTTCCAAGAATAATAGACGTACTATCGTCCTCGAGAATATCAAGAATAACAAAGTCCGTTAAAATAGTAACATTTGCAACTAAAACAGGCACATCCTCACAAATACCGACAGGTATAGCAGTTGATTTATCAGCCATTTGCAAAGATATTTCAGTAGACGTCAACTTATTCAAATCAAGTCTACGATATAAAGAGATAGGCATAACACTAACACCGGCTCCAAGATCACATAAAGCAGTTTTAACATAGTTTCTTTTAATGGAGCATGGTATAGTTGGTACTTCAGGATCTCCTAGTTTCTTAGGTATTCCACCTTTAAAAGTATAATTAGCGGGCATGGTGGAAATTTCAGCTTCCGGTATCTTTCTTTTATTTTAACAATTTCTTTCATATACTTAGCATAAGGATTCATTTTAAGCATATCAGTCAAACGCATACGCAAGAAGATAGGTCTAATCATTTCAGCAAAGCGCTCAAAATCCTCATCATCCTTTTTCTTGGATGGTTTAGGAGGAAAAGGCATGGGTTTCTGAACCCATGTTCTCTTTCTTTACCGTGCTTCCTAGCAACAAAGTCTCTCTTATCATAACGTTGATTCTTGGATTGTGGGTTATCAAGATCAACAGCAGGTTCAATCTCTACATCATTATCATTGCTAGGCTGAGCATCAACATGAACATCATCATTAACATTATTACTAGGTTCATGTTCATTACCAGACTGTGTTTCAGCATCAGAAATAGAAATATCATTAGGATTCTCAGGTGTGTCAATAACAGGTTCACTAAAAGCATGCAAAGTCCTATCATTTTTCTTTTTCTTCCTCTTAGAAGGACTAGGTGCATCAATAATATTTCTCTGAGAATCTTGCTCAATTCTCTTAGGATGGCCCTCAGGATACAAAGGTTCCTGAGTCATTTTTCCACCTCTAGTCATAACTCTAACAGCATTATCATTTTTCTTACTATTTGATTCATTGAGCAAATCATTCTGAGCTTTAAGTACTTGTTCTACTTGAGTGGTAACCATAGAAGCATGTTTACTAATAAGTTTAAGTTCACCTTTAACATTAGCCATATAATCACCCAAGTGTTCAAGCATATCAGCATTTCGTTTTAATTCTCTACCAAAATAAGCATTGAAGTTTTCTTGCTTAACCATAAAGTTATCAAACTCATCCAAACATGGGCTAGCAAACTTAGTAAATGGGATTTCAGCTTTATCATATCTATAGAGAGAATTTACCTTTACTACCTGTGTCGGGTTATCAGGACCATATGTTTCTTCAACAAGCGGTAAATTAAGACCATGTATTTCTTCAATAGATGGTAAATTCTTAACATCTTCAGCTTTAATACCTTTTTCCTTCATAGATTTCTTTGCCTCTTGCATATCTTCAGGACTGAGAAATAGAATACCCCTCTTCTTCGGAGTTGGCTTAGGAGTTGGTTCATGAATTGGATCAGGAATTGGATCAGGAAGTGTCCAATTATTTTCATTGGTCAGCATATTATTCAATAGAATTTTGGCTTCATCTGGTGTTCTTTCCCTAAAAACACAACCAGCACAACTATCTAGGTGGTCTCTGGAAGCATCGGTTAGTCCATTATAAAAGATATCAAGTATTTCATTTTTCTTGAGAGGATGATCAGGCAAAGCATTAAGTAATTGGAGAAGCCTCCCCCAAGCTTGTGGGAGACTCTCTTCTTCAATTTGCACAAAATTATATATTCCCCTTAAAGCAGCTTGTTTCTTATGAGCGGGGAAATATTTAGCAGAGAAGTAATAAATCATATCCTGGGGACTACGCACACAACCAAGATCAAGAGAATTAAACCATATCTTAGCATCACCCTTTAATGAGAATAGAAATATCTTAAGGATATAATAATAGCGAGTTTTCTCATTATTAGTGAATAGGGTAGCTATATCATTTAATTTAGTAAGATGTGCCACAACAGTTTCAGATTCATAACCATAGAAAGGATCAGATTCAACTAAAGTAATTATCTCAGGATCAACAGAGAAATCATAATCCTTATGAGTAACAAAGATAGGTGAAGTAGCCTAAGCAGGATCATATTTCATTCTAGCATTCAGAGTTTTTTGTTTCAGCTTAGCTAATAATTTCTTAAGATCACTCCTATCATTGCAAGCAAGAAAATCTCTAGCAGTCTCTTCATCCATAACATAGCCCTCAGGCACAACAGGTAATTCATATCTAGGGGAGAATCTTCATCATCACTTTCATCAATATTATCAGTTTCAATAATTTCATTCTCTCTAGCCCTAGCAAGTTGTTCATCAAGAAATTCACCAAGTGGCACAGTACTATCAAGCATAGAAGTAGTTTCATCTATAAGTATCATGCATAGCATAAGTGGCATCATCAATAACATGCAACATATCAGAATGAATAGTAGGTGTAGGTGTCGCAAGCTTACTCAAAATAGAAGGTGAATCAAGTGCAGAGCTAGATGGAAGTTCCTTACCTCCCCTCATAGTTGAGTGATAAATTTTTGTTTTAGCGTCTTTCAAGTTCTTCATAATGATAAGTAGATATAAATCCCAAGTGACTCAAAGAATAGAGCTATGCTCCTCGGCAACGTCTCCAGAAAATAGTCTTGATAACCCACAAGTTTAGGGGATCGCAACAGTTTTCGAGGGTAGAGTATTCAACCCAAATTTATTGATCCGACACAAGGGGAGCCAAAGAATATTCTCAAGTATTAGCAGCTGAGTTGTCAATTCAACCACACCTGGAAACTTAATATCTGCAGCAAAGTGTTTAGTAGCAAAGTAATATGATAGTAGTGGTAACGGTGGTAAAAGGTAATGGTAGCAAAAGTAATATTTTTGATATTTTATAGTGATTGTAACAATAGCAACAGAAAAGTAAATAAGCGAAGAACAATATATGGAAAGCTCGTAGGAAAATGGATCGGTGATGGAGAATTATGCCGGATGCGGTTCATCATGTAACAGTCATAACCAAGGGTGACACAGAACTAGCTCCAGTTCATCAATGTAATGTAGGCATGAATTCTGAATATAGTCATACGTGCTTATGGAAAAGAACTTGCATGACATCTTTTGTCCTACCCTCCCGTGGCAGCGGGGTCCTAGCGGAAACTAAGGGATATTAAGGCCGCCTTTTAATAGAGTACAGGAACAAAGCATTAACACATAGTGAATACATGAACTGCTCAAACTACGATCATCACCGGTAAGTATCTCGATTATTGTCACTTCGGGGTTAACGAATCATAACACATAATAGGTGACTATAGAATTGCAAGATAGGATCAAGAACTCTCATATATTGATGAAAACATAATAGGTTCATATCTGAAATCATGGCACTCGGGCCCTAGTGACAAGAATTAAGCATAGCAAAGTCATAGCAACATCAATCTCAGAACATAGTGGATACTAGGGATCAAACACTAACAAAACTAACTTGATTACATGATAAATCTCATCCAACCCATCACCGTCCAGCAAGCCTACGATGGAATTACTCATGCACGGCGGTGAGCATCATGAAATTGGTGATGGAGGATGGTTGATGATGACGATGGCGACGGATTCCCCTCTCTGGGGCCGAACGGACTCCAAATCAGCCCTCCCGAGCGATTTTAGGGCTTCGCGGTGGCTTCGTATTGTAAAACGTGATGAATCCTTCTCTCTTGGTTTTTTCTCCCCGAAAGTGAATATATGGAGTCCAGGTTGAGGTCGGTGGAGCGTCAGGGGGCCCACGAGGCAGGTGGAGCGCCCCGACCCTCGTGGACAGGTGGAGGCCCCCCTGACGTGGATCTTCATTCCAATATTTATTATATATTCCAAAATAATGCTCCATTGATTTTCAGGTCATTCCGAGAACTTTTATTTCTGCACAAAAATAACACCATGGCAATTCTGCTGAAAACAGCGTCAGTTCGGGTTAGTTCTATTCAAATCACGCAAGTTAGAGTCCAAAACAAGGGCAAAAGTGTTTGGAAAAGTAGATACAACGGAGATGTATCACTGCTTACCACAGCCATATCGTCCCCCCTCATCATTCGTGCATGCCTCCTGACCCGTCTCTCACACGCACGTGCACAGACAGGCAGCCATCCCCTCTCTTATTGATATTACAGGCTTGCCCTCCGGTTGTCTAGCAAGCCTATCCCACCATTTGTTAGAAGCAACTCCACTACCACCCCCTCCAACACTCTATCTCTGTCTCTCTCCCAACCTCATTCCTCTCCTACACATATGCATGGATGTCGATCGATCTCCCTTAATACATGAGGTAGATCAATCTCCCTTAATACATGAGGTAGGCCTCTCTCCTCCACACATATACCAGCCATTGTACCTCTATAGTAAATTAGGCCTCCCTTCCCCCCCCCCCACCACCACACACCGATAGTCAAGCACTGTAGGTAGGTATCCATGCCACAGAGACAAACTGCACCTGTCCTCTCTCATGTTCCAGTAGGCCAGCCACTCTATATCTTTGACGTGGGCACACACACATCATCCCTCTCTTCGATTCTTTGGACATGTAACGCCCCGAGACCGATGTGCCAGGTGTCCTCCGCTTATTTGCTGTTGTTGGCTTTGTCATTTGCTTGCGTGTTGCATCTTATCATGTCATCATGTGCATGGCATCATCATGTTTTTCAAAACTTGCATCCGTCCCGGTCTCCTCGTTTCGTCCGTTGTCCGTTCTGAGCCCAGACACACTCGCATGCGCCCGCAGCATGTCCGAAATAGTATTTTATAAGTGGCCAAAAAATGTTCTCGGAATGGGTTGAAAGTAGGCATGTGGTGTTTTTATGGTGTTAGTAGGTCACCTGCCAAGTTTCATCGCATTCGGAGCTCGTTTGATAGCCCAATCGTTAAACTATAGCGGCATTATAGCCGGTCTAACGTCGGGCGTTTTCGGTCTCCGAAAACAGTTGCCGGGCCCTCTCTCTCTCTCTTCTCCCCCTCGCAGTCTCGCCGCAGCCCACCTAGTCCATCCTCCTTCCCCTCTTCGCTTCTGGAGTTGTCCGATGCGACCGCACGGTCCAAAACCCTCTCTGCTCAGTGCATCGAACCCCTCGCGCGCGTCCGGAAGTTGTCCCGAACCCGACCTGAGCAGTCGTCACCGTTGTGTCCGGATCATCCCCAAACATCTACAAAACACCACCATTTTCTTATTTGGACTCCCTAGCTATTTTATTCGCGACCGTCCGATTATGATCGGAGGGATCCGATAGCCCCTACCCTAAAATCCACCTGCCGTATATATACTAGGTCCAACCCTAATAATCAGAAGCCTTGTCCCATCCTCCCAGCAGCCGCCGCCGCTCCTCGATCCACCTCGGGATCCCCTTCGCTCGAACCCATTCCATCCCCTCCTCGTGTTCACCGCCACACCAACCGAAAGCATCCACCTCCTCCCTTCGATTTGTCGTCGTGCCCGCCTACAGATCGAGCAGGAGGCTCGATCCCCAGCCAGCCTCCCCGAGCTCCTAGCACCACAAACGCCTCTGGTTGCCTCGCCGGAGCAAGCTCCATAGAAGAAAAGAGCCACCTCATGTCGCTGGCCTCCTCTGTTTCTCCTCGTGCCCGCAGCAACAGCTAAACCCGAGCACCCCATCGCTAGACGTGGAGTCGCGACCCCCGCCAGAGCTCCTCCCTGCCCGAGGCTGCTGCCTCCTCGTCGTCTTCCTCGAGCTCGAGCCCACACCCGAGCACTTCGCCCTCCACCTTCCTCGCAATCCATGCCAGGTGCCCCTTCCCTGCGCCTGAAGTCAGCCGGCGCCACCATCTTCAGAGACGGGCTCCCTCCGGCCGGATATGACATAGTCCCTGCGTCCCTGGCCATCTTCGGTGTTCCCGCGCCTGCAGCTGCGCCAAGACGCTGCCGCTGCTCTGCTTGCTGACGAGCAGAGGACGAGGCGCCCGTTCGCCTAGCGCCGCTCGTCGCCTTCGCCAAGTCCCTGCGCCGCCGGAGCCCCGCATTACGCCGAGTCCGCCGCTGCGTCCTTCTTCCCCTGCGCTGCTGTTCGTGAGGAGCAGAGTGCAGCGCTCCAGCTGTTTGACCGCGACCGTGAGATTTGGCCTGTCGCTGCTATTGACCCCAGCGCCAAGGCCCAGCCGCCCACACTGCACGTCGGGCCGCTGCTTCCCCTACAGATCCAGCCTGCCCCACCACTGCTTGGACTGGGCCGAAACCCATGGTGAGACCCAGTGGAGCCTCTGTTGTTTTTTTTCTTTCTATAGACCCAGTTTGCTTCAGATTCGGCCCGCCTCTGGGTTTTTTTTCAGGTCTGCAATTTGTCTATTTTTCCAGAGGAGAGCATTTTTGCAGGAAAGCCCTTGTGGATCATGCATATAATAACTCCTAATTGGTGCATCGGTTTAAAATGAATTATATATGAAAGTTGCTTAGAATTTTGTCTAGTTTAATAATATGCAACTTTCATCCATGTTTAAAATGTTTAAAATGATGTTTGTTTAAATTTGTTTAAATAACTTGCTAAAATGCTTTATTTCATAACTAAATAACCGTAGCTCCGAATTAAATAATCTTTATATGTAAATGGGGTAGAAAAATGCCTAGATTTACTTGGTGCACTCATCTTGCATGTTTAACAACTCTAAAATAATGTTTAGGGCAGAACAGTACCAAATCTATAATATGCTCATGAGGTTTTTCCGGAATTGTTGTTCGTTGCTTCCGGCCTCATTTAAACTTGACTAGATAGGTAGTTTACTTTGCTTCACCCTTGCCATGTTAAGAACATTTAATATTGTTGGGGTACATAAACGAGAGAGAACTAAATAATTGATGTGGTGTTCCGTCAATATGCAACCCGTTGCATATTGAGCTCCACTTAACTTGTAGTGTTGTTTGTGCACTTTGCCATGCCATGCATATTTAAACCGTACATGCATCATACTTGGTTGTGCATCATGCCATGATTATGTGATGGTTGTTTACTATGTTGTTTGCTTCTTTCCGGTGTTGCTTCTTCGGGTTGGTTCTGATAACGCCGTGTTTGTGAGGACCCGTTTGACTATGTCCGTTTGTCTTCTTCATGGACTCGTTCTTCTTCCTTGCGGGATCTCAGGCAAGATGACCATACCCTCGAAATCACTTCTATCTTTGCTTGCTAGTTACTCGTTCTTTTGCTATGCCTATGCTATGATACCTACCACTTGCTTATCATGCCTCCCATATTGTTGAGCCAAGCCTCTAACCCACCTTGTCCTAGCAAACCGTTGTTTGGCTATGTTACCGCTTTGCTCAGCCCCTCTTATAGCGTTGTTAGTTGCAGGTGAAGATTGAAGTTTTTTCCTTGTTGGAACATGGAGTTGTTGTTCCTTGTTGGAACATGTTTACTTTTTGGGATATCACAATATCTTTTATTTAATTAATGCATCTATATACTTGGTAAAGGGTGGAAGGCTCGGCCTTATGCCTGGTGTTTTGTTCCACTCTTGCCGCCCTAGTTTCCGTCATATCGGTGTTATGTTCCCGGATTTTGCGTTCCTTACGTGGTTGGGTTATAATGGGAACCCCTTGACAGTTCTCTTTGAATAAAACTCCTCCAGCAAGGCCCAACCTTGGTTTTACCATTCGCCACCTAGCCTTTTTCCCTTGGGAGTCGCGCATCCCGAGGGTCATCTTTATTTTAACCCCCCCGGGCCAGTGCTTGTCTGAGTGTTGGTCCAAACTAGAGCCACTTGCGGTGCCACCTCGGGGAAACTTGAGGGCTGGTTTTAGCTGTACGTAGTGTTCATCTAGTGTTGCCCTGAGAACGAGATATGTGCAGCTCCTATCAGGATGTCGGCGCATCGGGCGGTCTTGCTGGACTTGTTTTACCGTTGTCGAAATGTCTTGTAACCGGGATTCCGAGTCTGATCGGGTCTTCCCGCTAGGAGGAATATCCTTCGTTGACCGTGAGAGCTTGTGATGGGCTAAGTTGGGACACCCCTACAGGGATTTGAACTTTCGAAAGCCGTACCCGCAGTTATGGGCAGATGGGAATTTGTTAACATCCGGTTGTAGAAAACCTGAAGTTGATCTTAATTAAAATACATCAACCGCGTGTGTAACCGTGATGGTCTCTTCTCGGCGGAGTCCGGGAAGTGAACACGGTGTTGGAGTTATGCTTGACGTAGGTTGTTCTAGGATCACTTCTTGATCATAGTTTTATCGATCGTGCCTTGCCTTCTCTTCTCGCTCTCTTTTGCGTATGTTAGCCACCATATATGCTAGTCGCTTGCTGCAGCTCCACCTCATACCTTTTACCCTTCCTATAAGCTTAAATAGTCTTGATCGCGAGGGTGTGAGATTGCTGAGTCCCCGTGGCTCATAGATACTTCCAAAACCAGTTTGCAGGTGCCGATGATACCGTACAGGTGACGCAACCAAGCTCAGGGAGGAGCTCGATGAAGATCTTGTCCTTTGTGTTGTTCCGTTTCTAGTTGATCAGTAGTGGAGCCCAGTCGGGACGATCGAGGATCTGTGTAGCATTTGGGGTAGTCTTCTTTCATTTTGGTTCCGTAGCCGGGCCTTGATTGTATTTGAATGATGTAATGCTTTGTTCATGTATTGTGTGAAGTGGCGATTGTAAGCCAGCTATGTATCTCTGTCCCTTATGTATTACATGGGCTGTGTGAAGATTACCTCACTTGCGACATTGCTTTCAATGCGGTTATGCCTCTAAATCGTGCTTCGACACGTGGGAGATATAGCTGCATCGAGGGCGTTACAGGACACCTCAAGCCGATGATACCTCCACTCTCTTCTCGTGGATCGCCCCCTCTATATATATGATATATCCAAGACTCTATTTCACACACATTGCATATGTTACATTTTTTGATTGACCCCCCCCCAAAAAAAAACTCTCATGAACCCACACACTACATCTCTCTATGTTTGTATCTCTCTCACACAACCCCACGTAGGTGGTGTACGTATACAAGAAGTGTAGCGACCAGACCTCAAACAGTCTGATCTCTGTGCTCCGGTGTCATCCCTGGATCAGTAATGCTGACACCACACAGTACTCGGAGGATTTATAGCAGAGTAGCAATCACACACTTATTACATCGAGTGTCTCATAAGAAAGCTTATTACAATAAAATATGGCTTAAGGCCATCTAATAACGATAACAGCGGAAGGCTTGGAAGATAAGTGAGTCCATCAACTCCAACAGCATCACTGAGTATAGGACCACGACCTAAAAACTCCTTAATCGCCGTCTGAAAAGTCTGCAACATTAACGTTGCAGCCCGAAAACGGGTCAACACATGGAATATGATGGCAAGGTAACACATAGAGAGTAATGGAATGAAACAGCTATACTATATGCATATTTGGCTGGTGGAAAGCTCTATGGTTACAGTTTTTGCGCAAAGCCAATTTTTCCCTACTACAAAGGAATAAAATTTATTTAACTATCATGGTAGTTGTTAAACATTGAGAATGGTTGACAGCATTCTCAATCCCAATTAAGCATCATCATTAAACATAACCCAACAAAATTAATGTAGAGTAACATGTTGAGATTCACATGATAATCCAGGTACTAGATACTCAAGATGTCCATAACCGGGGACATGGCTAATCATGATTAGTTTGTTACACTCTGTAGAGGTTTGCGCACTTTTCCCCACAAGACTCGATCGCCTCCGTTTGGTTTCTCGCACTTCATGGTGTTTGAGAAGACGGATGATCGAGACATAGTCTTTCAGAAGCGCTAGCACCTTACGATCGGGTAGACAGTACCACCTACATCCCCTACATCTGCTAGTCTACCACTTTAAGAGTTCGCACAACTTAGTCAACTATGCTAGAGCCCATATTAGCTTGTGGCTGCACACGGAAGTTTCTATTATGAATAGTCTTATGATCCCTTTGAGCCTGGGTGGCGGTCCAAAAGAAAACAGGAAAGTCCTGGAATACCCAGGTGCCTCAATCCACCCAGATGTGTGTTTAAGTTGCCACCTTAGATAAACCATTAATTAACAAAACTCACATCTGTCATGAATATCACTCACCCAATCCACGTCTACTAGCATAGCATGGCATAATAAGCAAACGTGGAAGTAACTCCCAAAGGTTTGATAATAAACAGACAATAGGTACTACCTCAACTACTTCCCATCCCACAATTTAATTAGATCATAATCATGCAATGTGTGAGGATTGATCTAATGCAATAAAACTGGGTAGTAGAAAAAGGTACGATCAAAGTGTTACTTGCCTTGCTGATGATCCGGGAAACCTAGCGATTCGAAGTAACAAGCGGCGCACTCCGGATACTCTATCGCAAACAAACAAACGAGCAAGCAATAAGTACTCATCTAATGCACAGGTAAAACTCAAATAAGAGATATAACCAGAAGGTTCAACTTAAGAACTCCGGTTGGCAAAAAGAATCAAATCGAACAAAGCAACGAAAGTCAAACGGCGAAAGAAAACAACTTTGTTCTAGTAATCTGGATCTAGGGCAAATTTTACAGTAGCAAAATCTTGTTTAAGTTGGTTAAACGGATAGAGGGTTTCGAGACGAAACTCTAGGCGCTTGAATCGCTTGATTCCGATAAACCAGCGAAAAGATAAACTAAAACGAAGATCGGATCAGGAATCGCGATCAGATAAATCGCGGATTTAATCCGAGAAAAAGAAAACTGACGAACAGTTAATCGAACGGACGTTCGTTAACAGAAACTAACTGGTGAACACGTTCGCTAAAACGAACGGATCGGCTATACCTCCGGCGAGGTACTCCGGCGGCGGGGCGGGGCTCCGGCGGCGGCGGCTATGCGGAGTGGCGGGGCGGCTATGCGGGGCGGCGGGCGGCGCAGCAGCGGCAGCGGCGGAGGCGGCGTGCGGCGGCAGCGGCAGCAGCAGCATGCGGTGCGCGGCGGCAGCGGTAGCAGCGCAGGCGGCGGGGCAGCTGTGGCTTGGCGGGGCGGGGGGTGAGGTGAGGGGCGGCGAGGCGGCTCGGTATTTAAGAGAGGGAGCGGGTGCTGCCTTGGGGGAGGGGGCACGGCGGCGGCACCGAGCCGGACTCGGGCGGCGGCGGCACCGAGCCGGACTCAGGCGGCGGCGGCACCGAGCCGGACTCGGGCGGCGACGCGGCTCCGGTCTCCTGGAGGGAGACGCAGGCGGCGGGGTGGGCCGTCGGCTGGGCCTTGGCCCAGTCGGCGCGCGGCGCGGTTTTTTTATATATTCCGCTCGGAAAAAGGAAAAAAAGAAATACTAAACGGACTCCAAAATTTCCGAAATAAATTTTCGCGGGCTTCTAAAATCAAGCCTCACAGGGTGAACATTTATTTGGGACCTAAATGCAATTTTGAAAAACGCACATTTTTCCTAAATCAAATAAAACACCGAAAAACTACGAAATAAAATCTTATTTGATTTTATTATTAAATCCTCAATATTTCTTTATTTTGGGAAAGTCATTTTATTCCCTCTCTCATAGTTTTGTAATAGAAATAATTGATGATAAAATAAATAAAATCAAATGATCCTATTCTCAAAATTTGAGAGAACTCAAATATGAAAATATCGAAATTCCCAACTCTCTCCGTGGGTCATTGAGTTGCGTAAAATTTCTGGGATCAACCAAAATGCAAAAGAAATATGATATGCATCGATGATCTAATGTATAACATTCCAAATTGAAATTTTGGGATGTTACAAACCTACCCCCCTTAAGATGAATCTCGCCCTCGAGATTCGAGTTGGCTAGAAAATAGGTGAGGGTGGTCTTTGAGCAAATCTTCCTCTCGTTCCCAGGTGGCTTCATCCTCTGAGTGGTGGCTCCACTGAACTTTGCAAAACTTGATAACCTTGCTGCGAGTAACTCGGTTGGCAAACTCGAGAATCTTGACTGGTTTCTCCTCATAGGTCAAATCGTTATCCAACTGAATAGTTTCCAAAGGCACTGTATCTCTCAATGGTATGTCAGCCATCTCCGCATGACACTTCTTCAGCTGAGAAACGTGGAACACATCATGAACTCTTGACAATCCTTCGGGCAATTCCAACTTGTAGGCCACTTCTCCCATACGCTCCAAAACGCTTTGTTCCTCGAAGTGGAGATACTCGAAGATAAGCTCTATCTCCAACTTCGTAAACTGTCTCCTTGCGTTTAGAATCTGCATAACTTTTCTGTCTAGACTGGGCTACCTTGAGCCTATCACGAATCAACTTCACCTTCCATTCAGACTCTTTAATCAAGTCAGGTCCAAATAACTGACGGTCTCCAACTTCGTCCCATGACAATGGTGTCCTGCACCTCCTTCCGTACAAGGCTTCGAAAGGGGCCATCTTTAAACTGGTTTGGTAACTGTTGTTGTAGGAGAACTCTGCATATGGCAAATTGTCGTCCCAACTAGATCCATAATCTAGCGCACAAGCTCTCAGCATATCCTCCAAAATCTGATTGACTCTCTTAGTCTGTCCATCTGTCTGTGGATGAAAAGTTGTACTGAATTCTAGCCTGGTACCCAAAGTTTCGTGCAACTGCTTCCAGAACTTTGAGGTAAACTGGGTTCCTCTATCTGATACGATACTCCTTGGAACTCCATGTAGACATACGATCCTGGTCATGTATATCTTTGCCAACTTAGCACTGGTGTAAGTGATCTTTACTGGGATGAAATGAGCTACTTTCGTCAATCGATCAACTACAACCCAAATTGAGTCATAGCCTGAACGAGTCCTGGGCAATCCCGTGATAAAATCCATGCCTAGCCTATCCCACTTCCATTCGGGTATCGGCAATGGTTGTAACAATCCTGCTGGCTTCTGATGCTCTGCCTTTACTCTCTGACATACATCACAAACTGCTACATACTCCGCTATATCCTTCTTCATTCCGGTCCACCAGAAAATACCCTTCAAATCCAAATACATCTTGGTGTTTCCTGGGTGTATCGAATATGGTGAGTCGTGTGCCTCTTGCAGTATCAACTTCCTGATCTCCGGGTCATTGGGCACGTAAACACGGTCTTCAAACCATAGGGTGTCGTGTTCATCCTCACGAAATCCTTTAGCTTTTCCGTTGCTCAGTTTCTCCTTTATAGCGGCAATCTCTCTGTCAGCTTTCTGAGCTTCTCTGATTCTATCCATCAAAGTTGACTGAATCTCCAATGCTGCTACATAGCCTCTCAGAACTATTTCCAAACATAGTTCATGAAGATTTTCTGCTAACTCCTTGGGTATTTCTCCTGTCATTAACGTATTGACATGGCTCTTGCGGCTTAATGTGTCAGCTACTACATTAGCCTTTCCGGGGTGATAATGCAATTTCATATCATAATCCTTGATAAGCTCCAACCATCTCCTTTGTCTGAGATTTAACTCCTTCTGTGTGAAAATGTACTTCAAACACTTATGATCCGTGTACACCTCACAATGATTTCCAATGAGAAAATGTCTCCATGTTTTCAACGCATGCACTACGGCTGCTAACTCCAAATCATGCGTGGCATAATTCAACTCATGAGGCTTCAGTTGTCTTGAGGCATATGAAACAACTCTCCCTTCCTGCATAAGTATTGCTCCAAGTCCTCGGTGTGAAGCGTCGCAATACACCTCATAGTCCTTGGTTTGATCTGGCAAAATCAACACTGGTGAGGTAACCAAACGTTTCTTCAACTCCTGGAAACTAGACTCACACTCTTCTATCCATATGAACTTGGTATCCTTCTTTAATAACTCTGTCATAGGCTTCACAATTTTTGAGAAATTCTCAATAAATCTCTGATAGTATCCTGCGAGTCCAAGAAAACTCCGGATCTCTCCAACTGTTGTTGGGGCTTCCCACTTGGTCACGGTTTCAACTTTAGCGGGATCTACTGCTATACCTTCACCAGATATAACATGTCCGAGGAATCCTACTTCCTTCAACCAAAACTCACATTTGCTGAACTTAGCATATAATTGATGTTCTCTGAGTCTTCCAAGTACCAAACGCAAATGCTCCTTATGCTCCTCTTCATTTTTCGAGTAAACCAGGATATCATCAATGAACACTACGACGAACTTATCCAAAAACTCCATAAACACTTTGTTCATCATGTTCATAAAATAGGCAGGTGCGTTAGTCAGACCAAATGACATAACGGTGTACTCATATAGCCCATATCTGGTAGTAAAAGCTGTCTTCGGAATATCCTGTTCTCGAATCTTCAACTGGTGGTATCCTGATCACAGATCGATCTTGGAAAATACCTTAGCTCCTTGCAGTCGATCAAACAGATTGTTGATCATTGGTAGTGGGTACTTGTTCTTGATCGTTACTTCATTCAATCCTCGATAATCAACAACCATCCTTAACGATCCATCCTTCTTCTCCACTAGAAGTACTGGCGATCCCCAAGGTGAAGAACTTGGGCGAATATATCCCTTATCCAGTAACTCCTTAATCTGCTTCTTAATTTCCACCAAATCCTTTGCTGGCATCCTATATGGTCTCTTTGATATTGGCCCTGTGCCTGGCAATAGCTCAATCAAAAACTCGATATCTCTATCCGGTGGCATGCCTGGCAACTCTTCTGGAAATACATCAGGGAAATCTCTTACCACTCGTACTTCCTCCTGCACAACTCCTATTAGGCAATTTACTTGGGTCCTCTTTGGCACATGCCGGGATACATACTTGATCCTTCTCCCTTCTGGGGTGGTAAGAAAAATTGACTTACTAGCACATTCAATATTCCCTTCATACTTTGATAACCAATCCATGCCTAATATCATATCCAATCCTTGGGATTCCAATACTATTAGGTCTGAGGGAAAAACATAGTTAGCAATCCTTAATGGTAACCGATCACACCATAGACTAGCCACATACTCTGCTCCAGGTAAGGTTACTAACATGGGTGACCTAAGGGCTTGGGTTGATAGGTTGTACTTATCCACAAATCCCCTTGAGATGTATGAATGCGATGCACCAGTATCAAAAAGAACGAGTGCAGTAAATGACTTAACCAAAAACTTACCTATTACTGCGTCGGGCTGAGATTCAACCTCCTCCACGCTAACGTGGTTCACCTGTCCCCTGTTGAAAGGGTTCGGCTTCTTCCCAGAACTTCCATTGCCATTTTGGCCTTCAGGACATTCATTGGCATAGTGTCCGGTCTTCGAACACTTAAAACAAGTGACTTGGCTTAGGTCCTTCTTGGCTGGGGTTGAGGGGTTGGTGCGGTTCTGGCCGTTGCTTCCTCCATTGCCATTACCATTCTTGGTGTCATTGTGATTGTGCGAGCTACCTCCTCCATGAGTATGCTGAAAATGTCCTCCAGGTCTAGGGGTAAAACGTGGCTTCTGCTGAGCTCCTGAATTGTACTTTCCTTGTCCATATTTCCTCTTGCCATTCTCAATTTGCTGTTGCTTCCCTTCAATCATAAGAGCATGATCTACCAACTCCTGGTAGTTGTTGAAGGTGGCTACCATCAACTGCATGCTCAACTCATCATTCAGTCCTTCCAAAAACTTCTCCTGCTTAGCTGCATCCATAGCGACGTCATCTGGGGCATAACGTGCTAATTTACTAAATTCCTCCACATACTGGCCAACTGTCTGTCCTCCTTGGCGCAAGTTACGAAACTCACGCTTCTTCATGGCCATAGCTCCTATTGAAACATGGGCAGTACGGAAAGCCTGCTGAAACTGGTCCCATGTGACAGTGTCGACTGGGAAGGTGGTTGTGAAATTCTCCCACCATGATACTGCGGGTCCTTCTAACTGATGTGTGGCAAACTTCACCTTCTCCGCATCTGTGCATCCTGCTGTGGTCAACTCCCTAGCTGTCTTGCGGAGCCAATCATCTGCTACTATCGGCTCGGTGCTGTTGGGGAACGTAGCAGAAATTCAAAAAATTTCCTACGTGTCACCAAGATCAATCTATGGAGTCATCTAGCAATGAGGGAGGAGTGGATCTACATACCCTTGTAGATCGCACGCGGAAGCGTTCAAGAGAACGGGGTTGATGGAGTCGTACTCGTCGTGATCCAAATCACCGATGATCCTAGCACCAAACGGACGGCACCTCCGTGTTCAACACACGTACGGAGCAGAGACGTCTCTTCCTTCTTGATCCAGCAAGGGGGGAGGAGAGGTTGATGGAGATCCAGCTGCACGACGGCGTGGTGCTGGAAGTAGCGGGATTCCAACAGGGCTTCGCCAAGCGTTGCGGGAGGAGGGAGATGTGTCATGGGAGGGAGAGGGAGGCGCCAGGGCTTAGGTATAGTTGCCCTCCCTTACCCCCACTATATATAGGGCCAAGGGAGAGGGGGGCGCAGCCTTGGCCCTTCCTCCAAGGAAGGGTGCGGCCAGGGAGGAGTCCCACCTCCCCAAGGCACCTAGGAGGTGCCTTCCCCTTTAGGACTCTTCCTTCCCTCATCTCTTGGCGCATGGGCCTCTTGGGGCTGGTGCCCTTGGCCCATATAGGCCAAGGCGCACCCCCTACAGCCCATGTGGCCCCCCGGGGTAGGTGGCCCCACCCGGTGGACCCCCGGGACCCTTCCGGTGGTCCCGGTACAATACCGGTGACCCTGAAACTTGTCCCGATGGCCGAAATAGCACTTCCTATATATAAATCTTTACCTCCGGACCATTCCGGAACTCCTCGTGACGTCCGGGATCTCATCCGGGACTCCGAACAACTTTTGGGTTACCGCATATATCTCTATAACCCTAGCATCACCGAACCTTAAGTGTGTAGACCCTACGGGTTCGGGAGACATGCAGACATGACCGAGATGACTCTCCGGTCAATAACCAATAGCGGGATCTGGATACCCATGTTGGCTCCCACATGTTCCACGATGATCTCATCGGATGAACCACGATGTCAAGGACTTAATCAATCCC
Organism: Triticum aestivum; assembly: GCF_018294505.1. Taxonomy (NCBI): domain Eukaryota; kingdom Viridiplantae; phylum Streptophyta; class Magnoliopsida; order Poales; family Poaceae; genus Triticum; species Triticum aestivum. The sequence goes on along the minus strand of NC_057797.1, from coordinate 239,827,540 downwards.
GTACACACTTCCCTTTGTCTAGCGGTACGATACTTGCCCGAGATTCGATCGTTGGTATCCCGATACCTTGTTCAATCTCGTTACCAGCAAGTCTCTTTACTCGTTTCGTAACACATCATCCCGTGATCAACTCCTTGATCACATTGTGCACATTATGATGATGTCCTACCGAATGGGCCCAGAGACACCTCTCCGTTTACATGGAGTGACAAATCCCAGTCTCGATTCGTGCCAACCCAACAGACACTTTCGGAGATACCTGTAGTGTACCTTTATAGCCACCCAGTTACGTTGTGACGTTTGGCACACCCAAAGCACTCCTACGGTATCCGGGAGTTGCACAATCTCATGGTCTAAGGAAATGATACTTGACATTAGAAAAGCTTTAGCATACGAACTACACGATCCTTGTGCTAGGCTTAGGATTGGGTCTTGTCCATCACATCATTCTCCTAATGATGTGATCCCGTTATCAACGACATCTAATGTCCATGGTCAGGAAACCGTAACCATCTATTGATTAACGAGCTAGTCAACTAGAGGCTTACTAGGGACATGGTGTTGTCTATGTATCCACACATGTATCTAAGTTTCCTACCAATACAATTCTAGCATGGACAATAAACGATTATCATGAACAAGGAAATATAATAGTAACTAATTTATTATTGCCTCTAGGGCATATTTCCAACAGTATCCCACTTGCACTAGAGTCAATAATCTAGTTCACATCGTCATGTGATTAACACTCACAGGTCACATCGCCATGTGACCAACATCCAAAGAGTTTACTAGTGTCACTAAACTAGTTCACATCATCATGTGATTAAGACTCAATGAGTTCTGGGTTTGATCATGTTTTGCTTGTGAGAGAGGTTTTAGTCAAGGGTCTGCAACATTCAGATCCGTATGTACTTCGCAAATCTCTATGTCATCTCCTAGATGCAGCTACCACGTTCTATTTGGAGCTATTCCAAATAAATGTTCTACTATACGAATCCAGTTTACTACTCAGAATAATCTGGATTAGTGTCAAAGTTTGCATCAGCGTAACCCTTTACAACGAACTCTTTTACCACCTCCATAATCGAGAAAATTCCTTAGTCCACTAGTTACTAAGGATAACTTTAACCACTGTCTTGTGATCCATTCTTGGATCACTCTTGTACCCCTTGACTGACTCATGGCAAGGCACACTTCAGGTGCGGTACATAGCATAGCATACTGTAGAGCCTACGTCTTAAGCATAGGGGACGACCTTCGTCCTTTCTCTCTATTCTGCCGTGGTCGAGCTTTAAGTCTTAACTTCATACCTTACAACTCAGGCAAGAACTCCTTCTTTGACTGATTCATCTTGAACACCTTCAAGATCATGTCAAGGTATGTGCTCATTTGAAAATACCATTAAGCGTTTTGATCTATCCTTATAGATCTTGATGCTCAATGTTCAAGTAGCTTAATCCAGGCTTTCCATTGAAAAACACTTTCCAAATAACCCTATATGCTTTCCAAAAATTCTACGTCATTTCTGATCAACAATATGTCAACAACATATATTCAACAGAAATTCTATAGTGCTCCCACTCACTTCTTTGGAAATACAAGTTTCTCATAAACTTTGTATACACCCAAAATCTTTGATCATCTCATCAAATCATACATTCCAACTCCGAGATGCTTACTCCAGTCCTTAGAAGGATTGCTGGAGCTTTGCATACTTATTAGCATCTTTCAGGATTGACAAAACCTTCTGGTTGTATCACATACAACCTTTCCTCAAGAAAATTGTCGAGGAAACAATGTTTTGACATCCTATCTGCAAGATTTCATAAATAATGCAGTAATCGCTAATATAATTCCAACAGACTCTTAGCATCGCTACGAGTGAGAAAGTCTCATCATAGTCAACTCCTTGAACTTGTCGGAAAAAAATCTTAATGACAAGTCGAGCTTTCTTAATGGTGATACTTACCATCATTGTCCGTCTTCCTTTTAAAATCCATTTGTACTCAACAGCCTCACGACCATCGAGCTGTTCTGTCAAAGTCTACACTTTGTTTCCATACATGGATCCTCTCTCGGATTCTATGGCCTCGAGCCATTTATCAGAATCCGGGCCCACCATCGCTTCTCCATGGCTCGTAGGTTCACTGTTGTCTAGCAACATGACTTCCAAGATAGGATTACGTACCACTCTGAAGTAGTACGCATCCTTGTCATCCCACGAGGTTTGGGAGTGACTTGATTTGAAGTTTCATGATCACCATCATAAGCTTCCACTTCAATTGGTGTAGCTGCCACAGGAACAACTCTTTGTGCCCTGCTATACACTAGTTGAAGTGATGGTTCAATAACCTCATCAAGTCTCCACCATCCTCCCACTCAATTCCTTCAAGAGAAACTTTTCCTCGAGAAAGGACCCGATTCTAGAAACAATCCCTTATTGCTTTCGGATCTGAGACAGGAGGTATACCCAACTGTTTTGGGTGTCCTATGAAGATGCATTTATCCGCTTTGGGTTCGAGCTTATCAGCCTGAAACTTTTTCACATAAGCATCGCAGCCCCAAACTTCTAAGAAATGATAGCTTAGGTTTCTCTAAACCATAGTTCATATGGTGTCATCTCATCGGAATTACGTGGTGCCCTATTTAAAGTGAATGTGGTTGTCTTTAATGCCTAACCCATAAACTATCGTGGTAATTCGATAAGAGACATCATGGTATGCATCATATCCAATAGGGTGCAGTTATGATGTTCGGACACACCATCACACTATGGTGTTCCAGGCTGTATTAGTTGTGAAACAATTTCCACAATGTCTTAATTCTGTGCCAAACTCGTAATTCAGATATTCATCTCTATGATCATATCATAGATCATTTTATCCTCTTGTCACGACGATCTTTCAACTTCACCCTGAAATTACTTGAACCTTTCAATAATTCAGACTCGTGATTCATCAAGTAAATATACTCAACATCTACTCAAATCATCTGTGAAGTAAGAACATAACGATATCCACTACACGCCTCAGCACTCATTGGACTGCACACATCAAAATGTATTACTTCCAACAAGTTGCTTTCTAGTTCCATTTTACTGAAAACGAGGCTTTCAGTCATCTTGCCCATGTGGTATGATTTGCATGTCTCAAGTGATTCAAAATCAAGTGAGTCCAAACGGTCCATTTGCATGGAGTTTCTTCATGCATATACACCAATAGACATGGTTCGCATGTCTCAAACTTTCAAAAATGAGTGAGTCCAAAGATCCATCAACATGGAGCTTCTTCATGCGTTTTATACCGATATGACTTAAGTGGCAGTGCCACAAGTAGGTGGTACTATCATTACTATCTTATATCTTTTGGCATGAACATGTGTATCACTATGATCGAGATTCAATGAACCATTCATTTTAGGTGCAAGACCATTGAAGGTATTATTCAAATAAACAGAGTAACCATTATTCTCCTTAAATGAATAACTGTATTGCGATAGACATAATCCAATCATGTCTATGCTCAACGCAAACACCAATCTCGATGGTAGAGGGAGCGTACGATATTTGATCAACCTTGGAAATACTTCCAACACATATTGTCATCTCACCTTTAGCCAGTCTCCGTTTATTCCGTAGCTTTTATTTCGAGTTACTAACACTTAGCAACCGAACCGGTATCTAATACCCTGGTGCTACTAGGAGTGCTAGTAAAGTACACATCAACACAATGTATATCTAATATACTTCTATCGACCTTGCCAGCCTTCTCATCTACCAAGTATCTAGGGTAATTCTGCTCCAGTGGTTGTTCCCCTTATTACAGAAGCACTTAGTCTCGGGCTTGGGTTCAACTTTGGGTTTCTTCACTAGAGCAGCAGCTGAATTGCCGTTTCATGAAGTATCCCTTCTTTCCCTTGCCCTTCTTGAAACTAGTGGTTTCACCAACCATCAACAATTGATGCTCCTACTTGATTTCTACTTTTGTGGTGTCAAACATCGCGAATATCTCAAGGATCATCATATATGTCCTTGATATATTATAGTTCATCACGAAGCTCTAGCAGCTTGGTGGTAATGACTTCGGAGAACCATCACTATTTCATCTGGAAGATCAACTCCCACTCGATTCAAATGATTGTTGTACTCAGACAATCTGAGCACAAGCTCAACAATTGAGCTTTTCTCCTTAGTTTGCAGGCTAAGAAAATTGTCGAAGGTCTCATACCTCTTGACGTGGGCACGAGCCTGAAATCCCAATTTCAGCCCTCGAAACATCTCATATGTTTTTGCGACGTTTCAAAACGTCTTCGGTGCCTCAACTCTAAACCGTTTAACTGAACTATCACGTTGTTATCAAAATGTGTATGTCAGATGTTCGCAACATCCACAGACGACGTTTGAGGTTCAGCACACTGAGTGGTGCATTAAGGACATAAGCCTTCTATGAAGCAATGAGGACAATCATCAGTTTACGGACCTAGTCCGCATAATTACTACTATCAACTTTCAACTAAATTTTCTCTAGGAACATATCTAAATAGTAGAACTGAAGCGCGAGCTACGACATAATTTGCGAAGACCTTTTGACTATGTTCAGGATAATTAAGTTCATCTTGTGAACTCCCACTCAGATAGACATCCCTCTAGTCATCTAAGTGATTACATGATCCGAGTCAACTAGGCCGTGTCCGATCATCACGTGAGACAGACTAGTCATCATCGGTGAACATCTTCATGTTGATCGTATCTACCATACGACTCATGCTCGACCTTTCGGTCTCTTGTGTTCCGAGGCCATGTCTGTACATGCTAGGCTCGTCAAGTCAACCTAAGTGTTTCGCGTGTGTAAATCTGTCTTACACCCGTTGTATGTGAACGTTAGAATCTAACACCCGATCATCACGTGGTGCTTCGAAACAATGAACTGTCGCAACGGTGCACAGTTAGGGGGAACACTTTCTTGAAATTATTATGAGGGATCATCTTATTTACTACCGTCGTTCTAAGTAAACAAGATGCATAAACATGATAAACATCACATGCAATCAAATAGTGACATGATATGGCCATCATCACTTTGCTCCTCTTGATCTCCATCTTCGGGGCTCCATGATCATCATCGTCACCGGCATGACACCATGATCTCCATCATCATGATCTCCATCATCGTGTCTTCATGAAGTTGTCTCGTCATCTATTACTTCTACTACTACAGCTAACGGTTAGCAATAAAGTAAAGTAATTACATGACGTTTATGTTGACACGCAAGTCATAAATAAATTAAGACAACTCCTATGGCTCCTGCCGGTTGTCATACTCATCGACATGCAAGTCGTGATTCCTATTACAAGAACATGATCAATCTCATACATCACATATATCATTCATCACATCCTTCTTGGCTATATCACATCACATAGCAAACCCTGCAAAAACAAGTTAGACGTCCTCTAATTGTTGTTTGCATGTTTTACGTGGCTGCTATGGGTTTCTAGCAAGAACGTTTCTTACCTACGCAAAAACCACAACGTGATATGCCAATTGCTATTTACCCTTCATAAGGACCCTTTTCATCGAATCCGATCCGACTAAAGTGGGAGAGACAGACACCCGCTAGCCACCTTATGCAACTAGTGCATGTCAGTCGGTGGAACCAGTCTCACGTAAGAGTACGTGTAAGGTCGGTCCGGGCCGCTTCATCCCACAATGCCGCCGAATCAAGATTGGACTAGTAACGGTAAGCATATTGAACAAAATCAATGCCCACAACTACTTTGTGTTCTACTCATGCATAGAAACTACGCATAGACCTAGCTCATGATGACACTGTTGGGGAACGTAGCAGAAATTCAAAAAATTTCCTACGTGTCACCAAGACCAATCTATGGAGTCATCTAGCAACGAGGGAGGAGTGGATCTACATACCCTTGTAGATCGCGCGCGGAAGCGTTCAAGAGAACGGGGTTGATGGAGTCGTACTCGTCGTGATCCAAATCACCGATGATCCTAGCACCGAACGGACGGCACCTCCGCGTTCAACACACGTACGGAGCAGCGACTTCTCTTCCTTCTTGATCCAGTAAGGGGGGAGGAGAGGTTGATGGAGATCCAGCAGCACGATGGCGTGGTGGTGGAAGTAGCGGGATTCCAACAGGGCTTCGCCAAGCGCTGCGGGAGGAGGGAGATGTGTCATGGGAGGGAGAGGGAGGCGCCAGGGCTTAGGTATGGTTGCCCTCCCTTCCCCCAATATATATAGGGCCAAGGGAGAGGGGGGGCGCAGCCTTGGCCCTTCCTCCAAGGAAGGGTGCGGCCAGGGAGGAGTCCCACCTCCCCAAGGCACCTAGGAGGTGCCTTCCCCCTTTAGGACTCTTCCTTCCCTCATCTCTTGGCGCATGGGCCTCTTGGGGCTGGTGCCCTTGGCCCATATAGGCCAAGGCGCACCGCCTACAGCCCATGTGGCCCCCCAGGGTAGGTGGCCCCACCCGGTGGACCCCCGGGACCCTTCCGATGGTCCCGGTACAATACCGGTGACCCCGAAACTTGTCCCGATGGCCGAAATAGCACTTCCTATATATAAATCTTTACCTCCGGACCATTCCAGAACTCCTCGTGACGTCCGGGATCTCATCCGGGACTCCGAACAACTTTCGGGTTACCGCATACTAATATCTCTATAACCCTAGCGTCACCGAACCTTAAGTGTGTAGACCCTACGGGTTCGGGAGACATGCAGACATGACCGAGATGACTCTCCGGTCAATAACCAACAGCGGGATCTGGATACCCATGTTGGCTCCCACATGTTCCACGATGATCTCATCGGATGAACCATGATGTCAAGGACTTAATCAATCCCGTATACAATTCCCTTTGTCTAGCGGTACGATACTTTCCCGAGATTCGATCGTCGGTATCCCGATACCTTGTTCAATCTCGTTACCGGCAAGTCTCTTTACTCGTTTCGTAACACATCATCCCGTGATCAACTCCTTGATCACATTGTGCACATTATGATGATGTCCTACTGAGTGGGCCCAGAGACACCTCTCCGTTTACATGGAGTGACAAATCCCAGTCTCGATTCGTGCCAACCCAACAGACACTTTCGGAGATACCTATAGTGTACCTTTATAGCCACCCAGTTACGTTGTGACGTTTGGCACACCCAAAGCACTCCTACGGTATCCGGGAGTTGCATAATCTCATGGTCTAAGGAAATGATACTTGACATTAGAAAAGCTTTAGCATACAAACTACACGATCCTTGTGCTAGGCTTAGGATTGGGTCTTGTTCATCACATCATTCTCCTAATGATGTGATCCCGTTATCAACGACATCTAATGTCCATGGTCAGGAAACCGTAACCATCTATTGATTAACGAGCTAGTCAACTAGAGGCTTACTAGGGACATGGTGTTGTCTATGTATCCACACATGTATCTGAGTTTCCTATCAATACAATTCTAGCATGGACAATAAACGATTATCATGAACAAGGAAATATAATAATAACTAATTTATTGTTGCCTCTAGGGCATATTTCCAACAGGTGCTACTGGAAAACACGGGCAGATTCAGCCTAAGAAACTGGGCTAAGTGGTCAACAGGTGGTGGTGGTGGTGGGTTGTTGTTATTGTTCCCCTAATTCTGATTCTGGACTAGCAACTGCATCAATGTGTTCTGCTGCTGGATCAACTGGGTGAGCTCCGGTGGGAAGGCAAATCTGGGGTCACGTCTCGGAGGCATCTGTGGGTTTAGAAAAGATGAGATATAAGAATAGAGGGGGTCTAAAGAGAAAACACTACCCATATGCACATGAGGCAAAAGCAAACAATTCACTTCAATCAATCAAACAAAGGCATACAATCGATCTAACTATCGCAAAAGTGCTCGGACTACTATATTTACATGGTGGACTACTACTACTGATGAGGTGGTCTACTAGAAATATTCTTCGGTTGGAGACTCCATGATATCTGCTCCAGCTTCATTAACATAGTCATCATCGCTACTATCTGCTTCCGAGTTGGTGCCGTCGATGATGATGTAGTCTTTCGGGCTAATTTCCTAGGGTTCTTCGTCTTCATCTACTGGCGTAGGGCCTCCCATAAATATTCCAATCTTCTTGATCAGGTCATTATTCTTCTCCACCAATACTTCAATTTCTTCTTCAAAATCTTCACGTGTAGCCTTGAGTTCTTCCTCCAGTTCCTTGATTCTAGTCTTAGCCTTCTTCAGATCTATCATGTCGGCGCACATCTGGTTCTCCTGTCGTCGAATGTGCTGGTTTAGCTCCTGGATAAAAGCTGCAATTGATCTATCATTCCTGGTGCTGATCATCTCCCAGTGCTCATCTCGGCACCCACAAATCTGGTAGATAGTATCTTTGAGATCCTTGTGGTAGACTTCTCCAACGCGTCCCATGGCGATGTGAGCTGCCATGCTTTTTCCTAGACTCCAAGTTGGTGCATCAAAAGAAAATTCGATGGGCCTAGTGACTGGCATGAACGTCCTTCCTGGAACTTGAACTTGAATCATCTAGCGCTCTTCTTCAGGTAAAGTGGCATTGTAGGTTCCCGTGAAGATTGGTACTCCTATGTTCAGGTATCTAGTGACTTCCTTCAAGTGACGTCCAAAGGGTGTATCTTCATCCGGTTGTGTGAACTTGTTCCATGCATCCGCCATCCTAAAGAGTAGAAAAGATGAGGAGTCAGAGAAGAAGAGAGTGAATAGTGATCTAGGTCTTTTAGCTTAGTGGTCGTGTCCTATAGTCAGCGTGTGCTCTGATACCATCTCTGTAGCGACCAGACCTCAAACAGTCTGATCTCTGTGCTCCGGTGTCATCCCTGGATCAGTAATGCTGACACCACACAGTACTCGGAGGATTTATAGCAGAGTAGCAATCACACACTTATTACATCGAGTGTCTCATAAGAAATCTTATTACAATAAAATATGGCTTAAGGCCATCTAATAACGATAACAGCGGAAGGCTTGGAAGATAAGTGAGTCCATCAACTCCAACGGCATCACTGAGTATAGGACCACGACCTAAAAACTCCTTAATCGTCGTTTGCAAAGTCTGCAACATTAATGTTGCAGCCCGAAAACGGGCCAGCACATGGAATATGCTGGCAAGGTAACACATAGAGAGTAATGGAATGAAACAGCTATACTATATGCATATTTGGCTGGTGGAAAGCTCTATGGTTACAGTTTTTGTGCAAAGCCAATTTTTCCCTACTACAAAGGAATAAAATTTATTTAACTATCATGGTAGTTGTTAAACATTGAGAATGGTTGACAGCATTCTCAGTCCCAATTAAGCATCATCATTAAACATAACCCAACAAAATTAATGTAGAGTAACATGTTGAGATTCACATGATAATCCAGGTACTAGATACTCAAGATGTCCATAACCGGGGACACGGCTAATCATGATTAGTTTGTTACACTCTGTAGAGGTTTGCGCACTTTTCCCCACAAGACTCGATCGCCTCCGTTTGGTTTCTCGCACTTCATGGTGTTTGAGAAGACGGATGATCGAGACATAGTCTTTCAGAAGCGCTAGCACCTTACGATCGGGTAGACCGTACCACCTACATCCCCTACATCTGCTAGTCTACCACTGTAAGAGTTCGCACAACTTAGTCAACTATGCTAGAGCCCATATTAGCTTGTGGATGCACATGGAAGTTTCTAGTATGAATAGTCTTATGATCCCTTTGAGCCTGGGTGGCGGTCCAAAAGAAAACAGGCAAGTCCTGGAATACCTAGGTGCCTCAATCCACCTAGATGTGTGTTTAAGTTGCCACCTTAGATAAACCATTAATTAACAAAACTCACATCTGTCATGGATATCACTCACCCAATCCACGTCTACTAGCATAGCATGGCATAATAAGCAAACGCGGAAGTAACTCCCAAAGGTTTGATAATAAACAGATAATAGGTACTACCTCAACTACTTCCCATCCCACAATTTAATTAGATCCTAATCATGCAATGTGTGAGGATTGATCTAATGCAATAAAACTGGGTAGTAGAAAAAGGTATGATCAAAGTGTTACTTGCCTTGCTGATGATCCGGGAAACCTAGCGATTCGAAGTAACAAGCGGCGCACTCCGGATACTCTATCGCAAACAAACAAACGAGCAAGCAATCAGTACTCATCTAATGCACAAGTAAAACTCAAATAAGAGATATAACCAGAAGGTTCAACTTACGAACTCCGGTTGGCAAAAAGAATCGAATCGAACAAAGCAACGAAAGTCAAACGGCGAAAGAAAACAACTTCGTTCTAGTAATCTGGATCTCGGGCAAATTTTATAGTTGCAAAATCTTGTTTAAGTTGGTTAAACGGATAGAGGGTTTCGAGACGAAACTCTAGGCACTTGAATCGCCTGATTCCGATAAACGAGCGAAAAGATAAACTAAAATGAAAATTGGATCAGGAATCGCGATCAGATAAATCGCGGATTTAATCCGAGAAAAAGAAAACTGGCGAGCAGTTAATCGAACGAACGTTCGTTAACAAAAACTAACCGGTGAACACGTTCGCTAAAACGAAAGGATCGGCTATACCTCCGGCGAGGTACTCCGGCGGTGGGGCGGGGCTCCGGCGGCGGCGGCGGCTATGCGGGGCGGCGGGCGGCGCAGCGGCGGCGGCGGCGGCATGCGGCAGCAGCGGCGTGCGGCGCACGGTGGCAGCGGCGGCAACGGCAGAAGCGCAGGCGGCGGGGCGGCTGCGGCTTGGCGGGGCGGGGCGGGGTGAGGTGAGGGGCGCCGGGGCGGCTCGGTATTTAAGAGAGGGAGGGGGTGTTGCCTTGGGGGAGGGGGCACGGCGGCGGCCCCGAGACAGACTCGGGCGGCGGCGCGGCTCCGGTCTCCTGGAGGGAGACGCAGGCGGCGGGGTGGGCCGTCGGCTGGGCCTTGGCCCAGTCGGCGCGCGGCGCGGTTATTTTTATATATTCCGCTCGGAAAAAGGAAAAAAAGAAATACTAAACGGACTCCAAAATTTCCGAAATAAATTTTCGCGGGCTTCTAAAATCAAGCCTCACAGGGTGAACATTTATTTGGGACCTAAATGCAATTTTGAAAAACGCACATTTTTCCTAAATCAAATAAAACTACGAAAAACTACGAAATAAAATCTTATTTGATTTTATTATTAAATCCTCAATATTTCTTTATTTTGGGAAAGTCATTTTATTCCCTCTCTCATAGTTTTTGTAATAGAAATAATTGATGATAAAATAAATAAAATCAAATGATCCTATTCTCAAAATTTGAGAGAACTAAAATATGAAAATATCGAAATTCCCAACTCTCTCCGTGGGTCATTGAGTTGCGTAGAATTTCTGGGATCAACCAAAATGCAAAAGAAATATGATATGCATCGATGATCTAATGTATAACATTCCAAATTGAAAATTTGGGATGTTACAAGAAGAGAATAGGTGCACCGTGCACGTACTCACGCTTCGTGCCTAGCCACACCCACGCGGGTACGCGGTGGAGCTCATTTCTGTACGAAATGGAAGCCCATGTGCTAATTTGATCGCATGTAGTGGTTGTTTACCTACGGAGGTCATGTACCACGCGTGCACGAAACAAAGTTCGACTTGATTCGTAGGCGGGTTATTTTTAAATAAATTTATATCGCTCAATGGCATGTACACATAATATAAAATGATTTTTATGGAGAAAAAGGTAGTCCACTCCACTATATACAATGGAGCCTGCCTGCCTGGTTTGTCTCTCTTTAGAGTATCTCACACAAGGCTGCGGTGGCCTCTCTCTCTCACCATTGGTCACTGATCCGGCCTCATCCCGTCCGGCGGCAGAAAGGGAGGACGTGCATCGTTTCTCCGTTCGACGGCACCGAGGTAGCACGTCCCGATCTACGGTACACGTCGTTCTCTCTGACCAAGCTCCGGTGCAGTAGGGCCTACGTCACCTGCTCGCTGCCGCAGTATGGGCACACTCCGCCCGCCGCTGCTCACCTAGTTACATCCCGACGACCTCTAGGTATCCCCTCCGACGTTGCTCCATTGCCCGTCTTGCCACGTCGCTGCATGTGGATCTTCCATAGTTCTTTGCCCAAAACGTAGCTCGTCCGCGTACTTTCCATATTGCAATCTCGTCCTCACACTGTTTTAGACAAACACAACCGTGTTGTTATCTTCCCTTAGGACAAGGAATATGCTTCTTTTTTGTCGTCGCATGTGTCAGCAACTGTTATTGGCCAGTAATTGTTTCCTTTCTACCTCTTTTTTGCAAATAGGGTTATCCATTTCACCTTGTTGCTATTGCGACTTTTTGGTGAACTGCACAAATCACTTTTTTCTTAAGAGTGTTTTGTGCAGTTGTACCAAAATGTCAAACGGGCAACGTCTCTACATTTCAGTGCGACTGCACAAAGGGAGATTGGTTTTGCTCTATCCTCCTCCTCCAACTCCGAGCCTAATCTCCTCCAACTAGTTAGAATTAAGAGAGACTGCAAAGGTGACCGGCTTCTATTTGTGTGTTTATTGTTTCATCGGCAATCCTCTATTATCGTAATCACACTTAATATCTTTGGAACATGGACGCTCAGCTCTATTTTAGTGGAACTGCACAAAATGATCGGAATGTTGCATGCTCCATACAGCTACTTTTTTCCCAACATGCCTTGTTGATTTAGACAGAGCTGGGGGACATTGATGCCAATGAAAGCATGGATCAATTTTAATTTAACACCTTCTCACAACTTTGTCTTCAGTTGTGATGTAAATATTAGCTCTGATCTACTAATAATTGAGATGCATTAGCAAGGAAGTTAGTTTTTTATTGTTTCTGAAAGAGCATCAATGGCAAGACACACGAAACAAAAGCTGAAAGCTCACACCATTGTACAATTTCATGTCGCTGGAAAATTATTTGTATAGTACGTCAATTATGTAAACAAATGCGGGAAGCTTGATAGCATTGCTAGAAGCCTCTTCGGCATCCGGGTCCATGTGCCATGCACAAAATTATACTCCTTCGTTCCTAAATATTTGTCTTTTACAAATTTCAAGTGGGCATATTTTAGAGTGTAGATTAACTCATTTTGCTTCGTATGTGTATTCCCTCCGTTCCTAAATATTTGTCTTTCTAGAGATTTCAACAAGTGACTACATACGGAGCAAAATGAGTGAATCTACACTCTAAAATATGTCTATTTACATCCGTATGTAGTAGTCCATTTGAATCTCTAAAAAGACAAATATTTGAGTAGTCACTCGTTGAAATATCTAGAAAGACAAATACTCTGGAGTATATTTAAGAAACGAGGGGGTAGTGCACAACCGCATGGGAGACTCAGCCCGGTCGTTGCGCCGCATTAATAGTGAGTAATGAGCAGTCAAATCATAAGCCCCACTTTTCCCACTGTAAGTTGCTCGAAGGAAGCAACCATCAATATGCTCTTCTTTGAATCTGCTCATACTACCCCATCCGTCACTGTTTATAGGGCGCGCTTCAGAAAAAGAAAAAATCTCTGGGACCAAGGCGACTAGCGATCGGCCTGAAAAATAGCATTGGTAGTTATAGCACGGCGTCTATTACTAGAGGAAATAATGCGTACACACATGCATGTAGTGCTTCCACCCCAGGTACACACATGCATGCACTTACTCCACTCCATAGTACATCGAGAGAAAATTGTGGACTTGATTGCGGTTACCACGCCCTAATTAATTGAGCATTAAACCAAACACGTCTAAAGTCTCTCTGGTGGTGGAAATGCATTGAGAGAAATGCATCATAATGAAGCACGCCTTGTAAACAGTGATGGAGGGAGGAGTAGTATGAAGGAGCAAAACCAAGTACGCGTATGGCCAGTTGGTCAACGCACCTCCTCTTGGCATATCACTGACATGTGGGACCGGAGTGTGAGCAAACCGATCTCAATTGACAGCAAAATGGCCAACCCGCCGTTCCTTGAGAGAGACGAGGAGCGAGAACACACAGACGGGCTCACACAAAGGCTAAGATATATTCGAGCATGGTTGATCGATATCATCATTACATGTTGGGCTGCCGTTTTCCGCCCTTCTCCGAAATAAATGTGTATTTTATCAGAGATTAAAAAAATAAGAGTACAGACGCTCCACCATGCGGTTCTAGTAGTAGTACTACTCGTACTACTAAACCTTGCGCTTGTCTCTTCGCCTCTTCATGAAGTCGAACAATGATGGTACTCCGCATGTTCGGTACTATAGTGTATGCCTCTGGCAATCTGACATCGAATGAACTGATGCATGTCCACTGCCTGGGCGAGGGTAGGTTGCATTAGTCAAAAGGCGTAAGCGAGCTTCACCTTGTCCCGCAAGCTTCTCCTCGTTCTGTGAGTTGACAGGACACACCAAAAAGTAGTGCTAGTCCATACTCCCTCCTTTCCGATTATTATGGCTTAATCTTTTTTGCGGGTAAATGAGAGAGCCTTATTCATATATAAGCATTCTTAGGACGATCAGCCAAGACACTGGTCACTAGGAAGCGAGGTACCCCGCAAAAAAATAAGTAGGAAGCGAGGTGTTTCATCAAGCAAGCTCTCGGCCACATTCAAAGTGCAGCAAGCATGGTTCACACAAATATGCGCCGCAAGGTTTGCTGACCTGTTTACATGCTGAATAACAAAAAATGAGGAAATATTACCAAGCACTCCTATTTGTAACAGGATATGAGCCAGAATTAAGTGATAATTGTGGCGAGTGTTCCATGCAATCAACTTCCATTATCACATGCGAGAACCCTCGAAGAGAACCAAATGTGTTGAAGATTGCTTTATCACATTTTAAAAATATAATAAGAGTGCAGACGCTCCTCCATCCAGTTCCTAGTACTAGTATAGTACATACCTCTATAGACTATAGTAGTAGTACTAGTACTAGTAAACTTTGCGCTTGGGTGTTCGCCTCTTCGGGAAGTCGAACAATAATAGTACTAGTATAGTGTATGCTTCTGGCAATCTGACACCGAATTAACTATTGCACGTCCACCGCCTGAGTGAGGGAGAGCTTGCATTAGTCAAGAGTTTCTCCTTGTCCTGCGAGCCACCGCGCGCAAGCTTCTCCCATCCTGCAAGCTTCTCCTCGTTCGGCAAGTTGACGGGACACAGCAAAGTAATGCTAGTCTATACTGCCTCCTCTCCGGTTAATATGGCTTAATTTCAAACGAGATAAATACACTGTTTGTCATTGTATATTTGTAAAAATACGGTCAGTGGACTTCATAATACGCTCATTGCGCTCAATATATACATTTTCCGGTGTTTATACGGTCACTAGCTCACCCTGGCTGAGTATGTGTGTGCATGCACGTGTAGGTTGAGCACTTGAGCGTGACCATGTGTGTTCCGTCGTGTGCTCGGACATGCATGCATTAGGGCCTCGCGCGCATTTTTTCGTCCATGTGTATGTGTGACTGTTGCAGACACGTAGGGGGAGTACGTGTAGGGGCAACTAAAGGAGCAGTCAAATCACACAGTAAGTTAGTAGAAAGAAGCAACCATCATTTCACTCTTCAGTGACACATACGCAATATAAAATGGTTGATATGGAGAGAAAAAGAAAACCACTAGCAGGAGCCTAAGCTACAAGCCTGCTTGCTTGGCTTGCTCTCTTCACAAGCATAGAACGACGGTGGCCACACCGCTGGTCACATATCCGGCCTGATCCTGCAGCTGGGGGAAGGGAACAATGTTCTGCGTAGACGCGGTCGACATCGGCGAGGGAAAAAATCCACAGTCGGTGCATCCCAATCGGGGGTCACCGCGGTATGGGCCGATGCCGCGTCCCAACCGCCCTTCTAGCTACAACCCGACGTCCCAGGTAGTCCATCTTCCTTTTGGAGCCGGCTTGCTCCACTGCCGCAGCTCCCCATGTAGCTCCATCTCCATGTCGATCTTTCTCTACTTATACCGGCTTCTACTTGTGATGAGTTTATGTCTCATGAACTAGTGCCAGTACTATTATTCTAATCACACTTCTTCAATATCTTTGCCATCAGGGATGCTCAGCTCGATTTTAGTGGAACTGTACAAAAGCATCGTATGATCCGAGGGTGCCAGTCGTCTTTCCTTCGATAGGTTCTACCTAGCCAGGAAATTAAATCCTGTTTAGGGTTTAGGGTTTAAGTCGTAGTGACCCCATCAGTAGTTTTTCTTTCGTACACTCTCTCACAACTTTTGTCTTTAGTTGTGAAGTAAATATTGGCTATGATCTGTGAATCATTGAGATGCATCGGTATGCGTGTTAGTTTTCCTTTGTATTTGATGGAATGTTGTAATGGGGCAACCTTGGAGTGGGAATGAAAATGGAGTGGAAAGTTTCCATTTTTCCGGAGAAAAAATGGAAACAGAGAGAAACCAACATTTCGTTTCGTTAGATCGCGCCATCGAGCAAAACCAACGTTTAAATCACGTCTGTCACATTCGTGTCTCACCCTCCTCCACGGCTCGACCCCACATGGTCGCTCGGCATGCCACTCACCGCAAACCGAGTATACGATAACTTTCCCGCCTGCTTGTTGATGGATCACGCCATGGATTACTAGTACTATTGGAAGAGATTGACGAGTTGGGGGAGGACGGCTAGCTGTAGCACAGACTCCCAAGAACTTTTTACATGCATTTTGTGGCTCGCTATTGCGACCTTTGAACACGGAGCAGTCGCGTGCACCAGCGACGCTCTCTCGGCTAGCGCGCCGCTTCAATGCCGGCGCTAGTGAGAGGTCGCATCCGCTCTGGCCGGGCATGAATATGACACTAACCGTTTCGGGCGGGAAGCACGTGCGAGTGATGAAGAGGGTTCGGATTGGTTAGGAGCGGCCATGGCAGCGGTCCGGACGCCCACAAACAAGATGTTGTACGTTAATATTGCCGCGTATGTAATTAACAACGTAAATAATGTGCCAGTTGGACAAATATGATTGGAGATGGAGATGGAAATGGAATTTTACGTAAACACGGATATGCATGTCTATGTCTATGTGTGTGTGTGCGACGACTCTCGCGACCTGGAAGCAGGGGCGTGTTTTTGATCGAGTTTTCTTTCTTGGTACGTTAAAAAATTGTCCGCCAGTTTTCGTTTCTTTTTTCCGGGAACGCGCGTATTCTATTTAAAACCACTGCTATGGAGAGATTTTTTTTACTCCATTATAGCCTCTTGTTTGATAGAGTTTCTCGCGTCTCGCTCTCTCACCCTCTCCATATCAAAACAAGATGACAGTGTCCACACTATCTCTCTCCTCACCGGTGGTCACAGATTCGGCTGAATCCCGTCCGCTGCGGGAGGTGAGGAGGTGCAGCATTGACGTTGTCGCCGTCGGTGATGGAGGAAGCCGATGTGCACCGTCCTCTCGGAGCCAGCGCTGGCGGGGACGAAGGTCCTCCGCGCCCTTGTTTGCTGCCGTCGTGTGGGCAGACCCCGCCCACCCGCCTAAGCGACATCTCGCCCACCTGAGGTATAACTTCTTGTACTGGTCCAGCTCCCCAGGTTGTTGCATGCGGGTTTTCTTCTATGCGACTATTCCCCAGCTCCCCATGTATAGTAGCTAGGGTTCGTCGGCTGGTCCAACATCACCTACTATTATAGAGAAAATGCCACTCGAAAAGTTGTCCTGATTTATGCCTCAGTGGAGCTATACATGTTGTTTTGACAAAAAGTACATGGTGGTTGTGCAGTCATTGTCCATATGCTCCTATTGCTGCTGCTAATCTAATACTATCACTGGTTAAATGAAGTAATGCTTTTTTTCTCGGGTATCCTGGTTTAGTTCCCATCAAGATAATCATGATGCTTCTGTTTGTTGGTGTACTTTTCATAATTCTTATTGACAATTGAGATGTCGTTGTTAATCTTGTAAAACAAAGTAACAACACTATATCCCTTTTTTATATTTTTGGAAACAGCGATGCGTATCTCCATACTCGGGCATGTCTTCCTCAATTTTAGTGGAACTGCACAAAATTGGATGGCCTTGTTGTTCCGCCTCACTGTCCTCTGCCACGTGGTTCTTCCTTCCTCGAGCTTGATTACTGAGAAGAAACAGACCACGGTGAGGATTTGTCAAACTTCGTAGGTGCCTCACCCAAACTTGATGCCAAATGGATGATGCATCACCACGATGACCTATCGATGCTCATGGTTGCGCCTCATGGATGCGTCGGCTGTTGAAGCTGATCGATTTTCAATGAAAAACAAGCTGTCTTCCATCAGTGCTCTTTACTTGTTACCCACAAAGATGATATCCTTCATCAGTTCACCTTGGTTGCGTTGGAGACGCAGTCGTCTTTCACATTGGTGCAATTTCATCACACAATTGGCTATGAACCAAATGTTTCCTCGAAGAAGGATCGACGTTGGTACTAAGAGCATAAATTTTGTATTGATTTCTAAGCCTTCTCACAACTTTTTCTCCAGCTTCCCTGTAATTTTATTTGTCCAGCTATTAACTTTGATTAAAAAAATGGTGTGGACTAAAAACCCGGATGGTCGTAGTAGCCCTCCATTTTTATTTACTCCGCATATTAGATTTGACTGAAGTCAAACTTTGTAAAGTTTGACCAAGTTTAGGCCGAACACAACAAACCATAATTATTAGAGAGGGCAAACTATACATACTCTCAAACCTTTCCGATAATTGAAATTAAAATTCTTTATTTGTACACACTCTCACATGTTTCTGATAATTTGGCGCATGTGTGGTTGTTCACTTAAGGGGGGGTAGTGTACCGCACATGAAGGACAGGAAGTGCAACCAGGACGCATGGATCATTAGTTCATCGGAAGTACTCCCTCTGTTCCTAAATATTTGTCTTTCAAGTGGTTTGAAATGGACTACCACATACGGATGTATATAGACATTTTTTACAGTGTAGATTCACTCATTTTGCTCCATATGTAGTCATTTGTTGAAATCTCTAGAAAGACAAATATTTAGGAACAGAGGGAGTAGTAGTTTTCTTCACTGGTACGTTAAATAAAGAGTTTAATTTCATACTTACGCAATTTAAAACGATTGTTATGGAGAGAATAAGAGAACCACTCCACTATATATTAGTCATATACACGAGTACTATACGGACGCAGCTTCATTGACTTTAGTGCACCTGCCTTTGGGTTTATGACAGGTGGGCCCAAAATGTGGCTGGCCCACCTATCATACAACCAAAAGCAGGTGTAGTTAAGGCACCGAAGCTCAATCCGTACTGCAGTATATATAAGCTGGAACCTCAGCGCTTGTTCGCTATGGTTTGCACTCTCCACACTCTCGCCACACTACATATATATACACGCTGGAGGCTTAGTGTTCCTTTGCTAGGGTTTGATATATTCACGGTCTCTCACCCTCTTCACCAGATCTAAACAATACTGCGTTGTGGCCTCTGTCGATCTCACCCCCCTCACAGCTGGCGAAGTAGGCGTCCGGATCCCGTCGCACCGGGAAGGGGAGGAGGTGCAGCGTTCACTCTATCGCCTTCGGCAAGGGAGGCAATCCACTGCCGGCTGTGCTTTTCTCTTTCACCCAGCGCCTGTGCGGGAGGGCCACCGACCCCTTCTTCCTCGCTGTCGTATGTAGTGTGGGCAGATCCGACCTCCCGCCGCACGCCTTGCCACATCCCGATGACCCTAAGGTATAAGTTTCTTTGAAACCATCGTTGCTCTAGCTGCATGCAGATCTTTTTCGATTCTATAGTCGAATCTAGGTCTTGGTTCAAAGAGGAAAGAAGGGTGCGGTGGGGTGGAGCAAGAATCTAGGACGTGGTTCAATGAGGAAAGGAGGGAGTGAAAGTAGTATAGACTAGCTATCCAGCCGCTTTGTTGGTCAAAAAGGGAAAAGGGGGGTAACCCAGTACACACATATGTAAGGAAGCGAACTCTTTGTTGAAAAGGGAAAGAAACTGGGGGGTCGGGTAGTTTGTGCAGGACTAGATTTGATGCCCTCACATAGGAAAAAGTATCAAAGAGAACAAATATGGGACCAACACAGATATGCTGCTTGGCTACATACTCTGCATCACCCATTTATACGTGTGGACGCACATGGTGCTGGCATGTCCCATGTCCTATCCACATGATCGTGCAGTGTGTTTTGAGATGTTGTGCTACTTGTATTGGTACTGTTTTAAATCTTTCCCTAACATTAAAGGAAGGATTGTTTCTCCACTTTTTTTGGGTCAAATTTCGTACGTCGCTCCTGATTTTTTTTAAACCATCGACACGTGCTTCCTGAGTTTTTCCTTTTAGGAAAAAGTAAAGGAAAAAAGGGACCCATTTATACGTGTGGACGCACATGGTGCTGGCATGTCCCATGTCCTATCCACATGATCGTGAGTGTGTTTTGAGATGTTGTGCTACTTGTATTGGTACTGTTTTAAATCTTTCCCTAATATTAAAGGAAGGATTGTTTCTCCACTTTTTTGGTCAAATTTCGTACATCGCTCCTGATTTTTTTTTAAAACCACCGACACGTGCTTCCTGAGTTTTTCCTTTTAGGAAAAAGTAAAGGAAAAAAGCGACCGAAGGAGGATCAAACACGGGACCTCCGGGTTTAGGGCTAAGGTGCTAGCCACTCTCCCGTATGATGTTTGGTGTTCAAAACCAGCGCTGCACTTCAAATGTACATAGGACATTCCGGATTATTACTATTTTTGAAAACCAGCCAAAAATAGGAGGCCCGAGGAAGAATTGAACATGGAGCCTTTAGTTTGCACGCGAATGTGGTGACAAAATTAGCGCTGGGCCATAAATATACACTGAACATTTTTTAGTATATGGTGAATATTTTTTCAAATGTAATTTTTTAACTAGCAACAAAATTCCGAAATGTTTGAAAAAATTGAATTTCAAAATACACAATGAATTTTTTTAGTATACAGTGCACATTTTTCAAATACAAACTAAACATTTTTAAATATACAATGATTTGTTTAAATGCACGCTGAACAAATTTCCTATATATGATGAACTTTTCTTATATATAGTGAAGAGTTTTCAAATGTATGGTGAACTTTTTTTTCTCTATGGTGAACTTTTGTTATTACATGATTTTTTTAAGAAGATGACTAAATTTTGGAATTACGAACTTCTATTGAAAAAAGATACGAACATTTTCTAAAAAATTGAAGAAAATTTCAAATTCTAAATGAAAGGTCCAAAAAAGTCGGCCGTCTAAACGCTACCTTCAGCGAAGCGACAACGTTTTGATGCTCACAAGGGTCAAATAGAATCGACGGCGTTTCGTACCTCGAGTCACAATTTGTGTACGTTATTCCTTCTGCGAACAAGTCTTGGTGAACACTCTTCTCTCATGGACCCGGGCCTACTGGAGTTCCATTTTTTTGGAAATTCAGCAAAAACTACGTGCATTAGTGGGATTCAAACTGGCTACATGAGGTGCAAATCCCATCACATTAACCAACTACGCCAGCAACTCTCATGGAATAAAATGAGCTATATCATATTTATACACTACAACAGATAACATTTTTTCGTCCCAATCCCAAACAATTCACACTCGCACTTGCACTTGCAATACTGCATCTTTTTGTTTTTCTCTTCAAGTAATTGTCGGCTTAATTCAGATTGCAACCTGAAAGTACTATGAGATCTAACTATAGCTTCACCAATCAACCATTACTAATGGATTCAAACAACATGTTGGCACTACATATCGAAATTAAGACAAGAGCACACACAAGTTGATAGTATGCATATTCCTTTACCGAACCTTGTGCAGTCCAAGTTCATATATATTTCAGCGACGCAACCAAAAGAGAGAATTAGACAACTACTGATTTGGCTGAGTTGGTAGAGCCAATCAGGGCAAGCAAGCGCGATTTCCACACAACTAGAAAACCGTAGATCTTGCTATGGCAGTGGGCACATGTAGTGAAGCGAACATGTCATGGGAGTGGGCGCATCCCCTAGAATCATTAATTGATATTAGTTGCTTGGAGTTGTAGGCGAGTTGCCTTGGCGGCGACCGGATGGCATGCTACTGAGTTAGTGCTCAATGTGGTAGGGGATAAGTGTCCAACATTGTCGTTAGCCGCACATTATCATGTCCAATGTTCTGAAGTGGCCTCCTAAGAACCCTACCACAGAGTGACCGATCATTTTTTACATTAGCGACCTAGATTGTAACCCAGTTCCTTGATCTAGACAACCTTCGTACAGGGTCACAGATGTTTGCTCCATAACGAAGCACCAGGGTTGTGCAGGAGAAATTGTATGGAGCATGTGCCCGAGGGACACAGAGGGCACCGCTCAACCCACCTCAACAGATTAGTTTAAACATTCCCTTGCATTGGGGCAGTTTAATCCATTGGGCCGGTGCGATTCAATGACAGGTGTGTCATGTGATGGCCAAGCTCATCGCCTTGGGATTGGCCACATCTAGATGCATTACGATCAAATGGACACTAGGGTACCCGTCAGTGAGGGCAGAAACTAGGAAAAGCCATGATAGATGAATGTCGTGTTAAAATAGAGGACATGGACTTGCAGGGCGAGCGAGGTGGAGTCTTTGAGTCATGATTATTAGGCTAGATGTCTGTGATATTATTATTTTTCTCCCGTTGCAACGCACGGGCATTTGTGCTATAAATGTTGAATTGAAGCTATTGTATTTCTCTCTTTTCCCATTAAGTAGTGAACAAAAATGGTACCAACCCAGACATGATGCTTGTTGCTTTGCTACAACAAACTCTGCATCACCCCCTTTATAAGTAGATAGAAGCACATGGTGTTGTTGCGCCCACTCGCCCCCGAAACTGTTTATGCTTTTTCTTAATCTAATGTTGATGGTAAAATTAAGCAATGCCACTCTCAGAATTAACTACTAAACTATTTTAAGAGAATTTCTCTGTTAATATGAATCAATGCAACCGTTTTAGAAATGCTACTGTCCTCTACTTTGTTTTCCATCAAGATAAGGTAGATGCTTCTTTTTGTGGCTGCATGTTTCATCCTCCTTTATTGGCGGTAATTGTTTCCTTTTTTGCCTCTGTTAAATTAGGGATATCTATTCAACTTGTTTCTATAGCAAACTTAAATGTCACGCCAGCGACTTTACTTGATTTCAGTCAAACTGCACAAAACGAGCTTGGATTTCCTATTCATGTTGGCAGATTCGTACGTGATCTTGTGTGCGTCATGACAGGTTGGTACTTGCCTTCATCCACATGAACGTGCAGTGTGTTTTGAGATGTTGTGATACTTGTATTGGTACTGTTTTAAATAAATGTTGAATTGAAGCTATTGTATTGCTGTCTTTTCCCATTAAGTGGTGAAAAAAATGGGACCAACCCAGACATTATGTTTGTTGCTTTGTTACAACAAACTTTGCATCACCCCCTTTATAAGTAGATGGAAGCACATGTTGTTGTTGCTCCCACTCTCCCTGGAACTGTTTATGTTTTTTGTTAATCTAATGCCACTGGTAAAATTAAGCAATGCCACTCTTAGAATTAACTACTGAATCTTATTTCAAAACTGCAACACTTGTTAGGGATTGGCGGGATTACCATTTTTGTGGCCGCGTGTTTCAACCTCCTTTGTTGGCCAGTAATTGATTCCTTTTTTGCCTTTGTTAAAACAGGGATATCTATTCAACTTGTTGCTATTGTGACATTTTGCTTCGCTTAATTTTGGTGGAACTACACAAAATGAGACCGGATTTCCATATATGTGTTGAGATCTCTTTTAGATCTTCCTCAGGAGTTGTTTCAAATCTTGGTCTTGAAAGGTCAGTACCTACTTTCCTCAGAATTAACTACTGAATCTTAGTTCAAAACTGTAACACTTGTTAGGGATCGGCGGGAGTACCATTTCTATTAGGGATCGGCCGGAGTACATGTTTAAGAAATGTATTGTTCACATAATGTCTCTATTATTATATATCAATTAAATTGTTTTACAAATGGTACTATCCTACTTTGTAGTTCTTTCTACATGTTTAACCATGGTATTGTTAAGATAATGTCTCTGTTAAAATGAATCAGTCGCGTTGTTTTGGGAATGATACTTTTCTGCTTTGTCATTCTTTATACATGTTGAAACAAGGCATTGTTAAGATAATGTCTCAGTTAATATGAATGAATCACACTGATTGAGAATTGCTACTCTCCTGCTTTGTTTCCCATTAAGATAAGGTAGATCACTAGATGTTTTCCTTCTGGGAGTACGTCATCAACCATTATTCTCAATAGTTGTTTCCCTTATACCTATTGTTGCTTACAGGGATATCAAAATTAAAGCTCGGTTTTATTTCGACTTTGATTTTAGTTGAACTGCACAAAAGGAGCCAATGTGTCTAAGGCAAACTACTGCATTAGTGGGTCCAGTTGATCTTACCACTTTGTAGAAAGAACCACTCACTGTTTGCACTACATTACACAAGGAATGATCGAGAAGCTTTATAGAGTATTAGTAGACGCTGGTGACATGACTAGTCTGCAGAGAGCATAGGAAACTCTACAACACGTGAAGTGCACTGGGCAAAAAGTTCCCAAACAAGTACAGGAAGCCAGGACAGGACTCCAAATCTATCAATATCATTCTAAGCAACAATGATGGGGCATCTGGGTATGGTAATCTGTTTACCGTACTTTCAGTTTGTTAGTCCACCGATTGGTGGGTTGACGCTAGGGCCAATATTCATGTGTGTGCTGCTGTGTCTTTGTTTTCTTGCAGCATATAAATAAGATATCCACAGGGATGCTTAGCTTGATTTTAGTGGAACTGCACAAAATGTCCAGATGGTTTGTGTCCTCCATAATACTTCATCATGCACAATACATCAAATGGTTCTCTAATCATTCATCATCACCTTGAGCCACCGGACTATATGTTTGAATGGTGCTGCCAGCGTCGGCCATTAAGAAGGGTAAGAAGAAAGACAAAAAGGAGATATGGTTGCTTTACTTGTGGTTCAGAGGAACACTGGGCAAACAAGTGCCCAAGCAAGTACCAAGAAGCCAGGACAGGACTCCAAGTCTGTCAATGTCACTCTAAGCAACAATGATGGGGCATCTGGGTATGGTAATATGTTTACCGTACTTTCAGTTTGTTAGTCCACCGATTGGTGGGTTGACACTGGGGCCAATATTCATGTGTGTGCTGATGTGTCTTTGTTTTCTGGCAGCATATAAATACGAAATCCACAGGGATGCTCAGCTTGATTTTAGTGGAACTGCACAAAATTTTCAGATGGTTCGTGTCCTCCATAATACTTCATCATGCACAATACATCGAATGGTTCTCTAATCATTCGTCGTCACCTTGAGCCACCGGACTATCAGATGACAAACTGATGACAAACCCTGCCCGTTCCACAATCATAGGCATTACATATTTTGAATGGGAAAGCTTGTGCAATTGCTCGGGTTCACTTAGAGCCCAACGCCTCGCTCGAGTTCAATTAGAGCCCAACGCCTCGCACACACGCGCATACGTGTACAAGAGAAACGTGCATTGCTCGGCCCCCGACCACCCACGATAACCGGGAACTCCCCGAAATTTTCCTCGCCCTTGCTTCTACCACGGTTTTTTCCGTCATGGAGGGCCCAAAGAATGTCATGCAGCTGCGTCTCCGGCCCGCCCAGGACGAAAAGCCCATTTTCTGTCATGATTTTTTTCATAGAAGTAGGAGCCCACAACATCTATGATGATACCGGGTTTTGTCACAATTATCGTCATAGAAGTGTCATAAGTATGGCAGGAAAAATTTTCGTTCGGCCCAAAATGTCACAGATGTGTCTTTTTTGTAGTGTACTGCCTGGCCACACGCCTTGCGAGCGTTTTGCCAGGTTTTTCAACAGCCCCCACTACATGTTCGCTATGGTGGACATCACCAACGATGTAAAGGCGCTCGAGAATTCGGGCATCGCCTGCCAGAATCTTATCGACATCCAGGGCCAATACAAGATCAGGGGCAGCAAGGAGCATGAGAAGGACTCACTGGTTCACCTCGCCGAGGCCATCATCGACCCCTACTACAGGGACATGAAGGATTCGTGCAACAAGGACAAGCGTACCTCGCACTCGGCCTGAATGGAGAAACTCGACAAAGCTCACGTTGTGTACGCAGCCAAGGAGGCGTACACGAGCTACGACATGTATAGGCGGATCATTGACATGAGGAAGTCCCTCCTTCCCCAAAACGGCCAGGGATCCAGCCGGAAGCAGAGCAATGGCAAGCGTCTTTGCAACAATAAGTAGATGATTAGATCCTCGTTTCTCCTACTATAGTATGCATGTAATTGCTTTCTTTGGTGTGTGGAAATGTTATGTGTGTAGTCACTTGTGTAATTGTATGCTTAATTTGGTTATCCAATGTTGTCCTTTTAAGTATATATGTCGATGCTCTGTAGAAAGAGCGTAGATGTTGTGCGGACAAAGAAAATTACATCGCACATGGACTAAACAATGAAACCCGTCGGTGATGTTTTCAAGAATCACTCACAATTGTATACCAGCAATCGTTTGCTCACAACACACGCGGCTTGTTAGCAGTAATCGTCTGTGTTGTTATCGGCCTTCGCACACGTTTCCAATTACAGACCTGTTTGCCTCGCATCACACACATCTTGTTCATTTGAACCGTTTCTGTTCTCAGGTCTCAACGCAAACAGTTCATCCGAGTGAACCGCATGCCGTATATCGCACACACCTTTGATCTGGCTGGCCGTTTCCTTTGTGTTGCCTAATGTCGAGGGTTGGGTGCGGCATATGCCAAGGGATGGCTTATCATGGTGGGGGCGAGTAGAACGTCGCCGGTGCCTGGAAACGGGATAAGGCGAAAGCATGCACGCCGGCGAATCTTACCCAGCTTCGGGGCTCTCCGGGGAGATAATACCCCTATTGCTGCTCTGCGGGGTCTCCGCATGGTCACTATGGTAAAGTGTGTACACGGTTGCTCCTTGAGCTGTTTCCTGGAGGGAGGAGAAGGCTAGGCTAGCTCTCTCCTTCCTATATGATCTGGTCTAGTGCTAATGGATTCGAACCCTTTGCATGGGTGCCCTGGGGGGTTTATATAGGCCTACCCCCCAGGGGTACAACGGTAATCCGGCTGGGCGCGGGCCCAGCCGTCAGTGTCTCCGGCCTCCGTCTTCTCTGCCCACTGCTGGGGCCCGCCAACTGGCGGGCCCCGCCGACTGGTCCGGCTGCTGATTACTGTAGCCGTGCTTCTAATGACGCGGGCTTGGTCATGGGGTCGTGGCAACAGCCCCGCCGCCTGGCGGGCGATCACTATTGCCACGCCCCGTCATGCCTGGTTAATGGCGCGTGGGCCCCGGGGGAGGGGCTGGCCGACTCTCGGGGGCCGACTCCCAACGGGTCCGACTGGTGACGCTCTCGCCGTCTTCTGGGCTCCCGCTGACTGGTGGGACCCGCCTCCCCAGGGTCGTACAGACAAGCCGTCGTGGGTGCGGGACTCTGTCCACTGATGCTGATGTCAAGGCCGGTATGGCAACAGTGCCGCGCCGGACGGAGATCTCCGCGGGTACGGCACACTGTGGCCATGCCTGCCTCTGGAAAGGGGTGGGAGTGGGCTTTACTGTAGCCACTCCCCGTCCCGTCCCTCTTGATGAGGGCATGGGGTTTGTTGGAGTCGCGGGCCGACTCCCTAAGACCGGCTTCTCTAGAAGTCGTCAGTCAGGAGTCGGCTCATCTTGAAGTCGTCCCCGGGACTCAGCCGAGAGTGGGCAGTCGGTTGCCTTGCCGCCGACTTCTTAGAAGGCGGATCTTCGTCCTGGGGTCTTGAGGGGTGCAGCCTGCCCGATGTCTTGAAAGGTTCAGGGACTCGGGTTAGCCTACCCGTGGCCCATTACTCCGATAGTAGTCCCCAAAGCTGATGAGGCGCCGCAGACGATCGGCCGAGGAGCCTCGGCAGTTTCTCTTTCCGGGTGCCCGAGACATGGATCTTGCTTGATTTCTGCCGGGCCGACTAGAAGGAGTCGGACTCGCTAAACTCTGACTTGTACAATATTTCAGACGCCACGGCGGGATCCAAGTGGCGTGCTAGCTAAGCTTCCAGGCTGCCGCCCGCTCCGGGCCTGTCACGTGGCAACACGCGGCCGGGCCAGTCTGCCTTCCCATGCGCGTGACCGGACAGGCCCACAGGCGGGGCCCGCCATTATCGTGCCTCGGCGCACGAGCGGATCCACTGTGGCCCAAGCGGACGGTTGGGATTCCCGTGAAGTTACTGCGCACAGTAACTTTGTCGTGGAAATGTGGGGGTCGTGGGGTCATGGGCGCAGTAAATCCCACGACCGCCCCCTCGGCTTCGCAGCCCATGAGGCTATAAGTAGGGGGAGGAGGGGGCGCGGCAGAGCACACGCACCCCTCCTCCACGCTACTCCTTGCTCTTCTTCTTCTTCTTTCTCGCACCGCCGTGCGCCCAAGCTTTGCCGAACGCCGCGGTGATCCACTCATGATGAGCTCTTCCTCCGTCGCCGTGCCTCCCTCGGTGCATTCTGGCACCTGGGATGGCTCAGAGGTTCACGACGACCACATCGAGTTCCTCCGCAAGACTCGTCGGCTCCCCGGCGAGGATTACGTGCGGGTACGCCTTGCACCGAGGGGGGAGATCTCTCCGGTGCCGGAGGAGGGCGAGCGGGTTATCTTCCGCTCACACTGCCTGCGCGGCCTGGGCTGCCGGCGAGTAGCTTCTTCCGCTCTTTTCTGGAGTTCTACGTCCTCCAGCCGCACCACCTCACGCCCAACACGGTGGTGTTGTTGTCCGCCTTCGTTGCCCTGTGCGAAGGCTTCCTCGGAGTCCTCCCCACCACCGAGCTCTGGGGGGAGTTCTTCTACTCCAAGCTCGGCACCCAGGCCGCAGGCGTGCCGGCTCAGTGCGGCATGTTCATCGCCGTGCGGAGATCGGGGGCCGACAACCCCTTCCCCACCATCAAGCTGATAAAGTCAGTGAAGATGTGGCAGCGATCGTACTTCTACGTGAAGAGCGTCTTAACGAAGGGCGATTGGGTCAATCTGCCGGCTTTCGCAGCCGGCCTGCCGGCAGGGAGGCTGCCCAACTGGTCATATCGGGCCAAGTCGCTGACGCTCGCGGGAGCCGACGCCGTCACGCGACTCCGAGTGCTGACGCAGTCGGGGGGCCTGACTGGCCCGGATCTGCTGGCCGCCTTCGTGGCGCGCCGAGTTCTCCCGCTCCAAGGTCGCCCCCACATGATATGCCAAATGAGCGGGCACCGTGACCCGAGTCGAATGTGCACCAAGGACATGCCTCATGAGGAGGTGGCCTACATGGTGAACTACCTCTCGGACAGCAAGCTCCTAGAGGATTGGCGATTCAGCAAGGAGCCGTACTCTCGCGCCAACCCCCCGCCCACAGTGAGTTGCATTTTTCTTTCTTTCTTTGAATTGTCTTCTTTCTTGCTGAGTTTGTCTTGTCCGACCTGACCAGTCGGCTTTGGTCAGAATCCCCTCCTCCATCCACCAGCCGGCACCTCGGGGTCGGCCCGCGAGTTCCTCACGGACCGGGCGGAGAGCGACGTCGACGACCCCGATCTGGGGGCGGCGGCTTTGGAAGACGACGCCGAGGGAGGAGGTGGCCCGCGGCTCGGGGCCAGTCCAGAGGACTGACCTGATGACGATGAGGAGGTCGCCCCCCGCCACCGGCCAGGAGTCGGTCATCCCGGCGCGGGCTCCTCTGTCGCGCCGGGCGCTCCAGGCGGCGGGAAGAAGCGCAGGGTCGCGCCGACCTTGTTCGGCAGTCGGCCGAAGAAGCCCAAGAGTTCGGCTGCAGCGACCAAGCGGGACAAGGCGGCCGCGAAGGCCATCCGCTTCCGCAGGGAAGTAAAGAAGCCACCACTGGTCTCCGCGTGAGTATTCCATCTTAATGCTTTATTCCTTCTTTGTGGCTTTTGTCTGAGTCTTTTACTTTCTTCCCTCGCTTCAGGGCTCCCCTCACTCTTGAGAGGGTTGTCGCCGCCTCCGTCATGGGGTCGGCGGAGACGTCCGCCACCACTCGGAGGATTGATCCCGCCGCCGACCTTCGGGAGGCAATGGAGCAGAACGCGCGGGAGAAACGCAACGAGGAAGAGGCCGCCCGCCTGGAGAAGGTGGAGGCCGTGAAGGCGGAGGCCTCCGGCAAGAAGAAGCTGGCGGAGGCCGAAGCCGCTGTCGCGGCGAGGCGGCAGGCTGAGGAGGCCGCGCACCGCCAATCGGCGGTGTTCATCACCCCGCTGAATTCTACGCCGCCGCCTCCGGAGTTCACGGGGCAGACTGGGGAAGCCGGCGGCGAGAACCCCATCATGGAGAGGGAAGGCGGCGACACCTCCATGCCGGACGTGATCATTCCGCCACCACCTCTGCCGCCGTCTGGGAGCGCGCAAGGCAAACAGCCGGCGGACCCGCCGGTGCCGCCGACTGAAGACAAGGCCGTGGCGAGGCTACTCCTTCAAGTCAGCTCGCCAACGCGCTGCCGTCTTGAGAAGGCGACTTCGGCGCCACGCCCCTTGGAGACCGGCACCACCAGCTCAGTGATCCCAGACGCCAAAGCGATGAGCGCCGCGCCCATTGGGTGGGTGCGAGGAGGCGGCATGGGCCCGTTGAACCAGGCGCTTCTGGAC
The DNA here is from genome assembly GCF_018294505.1 of Triticum aestivum. NCBI lineage: Eukaryota > Viridiplantae > Streptophyta > Magnoliopsida > Poales > Poaceae > Triticum > Triticum aestivum. Next base: position 239,796,905 of record NC_057797.1, on the reverse strand, counting down.
GTCCAAACGAAGCTGCGAGCTGAGGGCGACGCCATCCAGAACTGCACCAAGGCGTACCTGGTGTCGCGGGCAGCCGTCCGGGTATGCTTTCTCTTTTGTCCTTGTTTTCTTGTTCCTCTCTGTGGGGGCGCGCCAGCGCACCCACTGGGTGTAGTCCCTGAGTTTCGGGCCGGCTGCTGAGCAGGCGGCCCGGAACTCCAATTGGTGAGTTCTGGGTACTAACTTTTGTCTTAAATACTTGTCGCAGGACTATCACAACCTCCGTGTCACCGCCTTTAACCGCAATGTTGAAGAGCTGGGCAAGCGGACCGCCGACTTGTCGGAGAGCCGGAGTGAGTCCTTTTTCTTCTTTGCGGGGGCGCGTTGGCGCACCCGCGGGCTGTAGTCCCCGAGATTCGGGCCGACTCCCAGCGACCTTCTTTGTTGACGACTTAACGCCTTCCTTCTTCTTTCTCTTCAGAGGCCAACGCCGCTCTTCAACAGCAGCTGAGCGAGGCCAACTTCGTGTTGCGCACCAAGGGGGAGGAGTGCGGCAAGCTCGTCGCAGAGCACAATCAACTGGCCGCACAATTGGCAGAGCAGCAGGATCTACTCAAGAAGACGCAGAAGGAGGCGGAAGAAGCTGAGACCGCCCTCCTGGCCGAGTTCGCAAGCGAGCGCTCCTCCTGGTCTAACAAGGAGGCATTGCTGGCCTCCGGGTTCCACGAGATTGAGGACATCATTGATGGTGAGTTTCTTTACTTTCTTTCTTCGAGTTGCCGACTATAAGTCGAGCCGACTCCTGATTTTTGACTTGCTTCTTCATTCTTTTTGTCTTGGCAGGCTTCTTCCCTGGCCACTTGTAGGCCGCCATCCAAGCCATCGAGGCTGACCGTGAAGGGAGGAAGGCGCAGAGATCACCACCGACGCCCTTCGAAACCTTGACGAGCAGCTCCTGACCATCGAGGCTCGCCTTCGGCTGACTCACCGGATGTTGCGCCGGCTTCAACGTGTCGGCACCCATGCGATCGCTACCCTGTGGCCAGACATGCAGGATCCGTGCACCCCCAGTCGGACTGCCGACTGGCTGGAGGTCGCGGCTGGCCGTCTTGAGGCCTGGAAAGGTTCCTCGGCCCGGGCTAGAGCGCGCCGAGTCTTGGAATTCGTCAAGGCGTGGTACCCGGGGCTGGACCTAGACCGGCTGGCCACACTCCGGCTAGAGGCCCAGCCGGAGCTGGCAGCCGCGGAAGACGCCCTCGTCAAGCGTGCCGTGGTGATCGCTGAGTACACCGACACCAGCATCTTTGTCCCCGAGCGGGTTGAAGACAGCGAGGAGGTACCGCCGCAGTGGTTTGGGGTGAACCCAGACTACGGCAAGGACTCGGCGGAGGTGATTGGCTCCAGCGTCGAGGAGGAAGGCGAGGCGGAGGACGGAGGCGAGGCGGAGGCACCAGAAGACGGAGCAAACGACCAGTCTTAGCTCGACCGCGCCTCCAGCAACGAGCCGCGTGCGACCGAGCCGACTGCCGCCGGAGGCGATCAAGCCGAGACTATCCAGCCGGCCGCCCCAACGCCTGACACCGCCGTCTCCTCTGACCCTCCTAATCCATCTGCCGCATCTTAGGTTGCCGCCTTATCTTTATTTTATCTGCTTTAGTAGTCTCTGAAGAACTTGTTAATTCGCACAATTCCACCTACTGGGTGTATTTTGAACTTCTACTCGAAGATTCGGCCAAGGGCTTATGTTATGTAAATATTTATGCGAATTTTATCTTTTCCTGCTCATTGCTCCTTTGGCTTTTTCCTTTGCCGCCTTCCCTTAGTTGCCGTCTTGCCAGTCGGACAGCCGCTCTGCGGACTGCCGCTGGATCAAATGCTTGGCTACTTTTGGGAAGGTAAGTACTTAGCCATTTTAGAGTTTTTTAGCAAGTTGAATAGAAGGCGACGAGCTGATCGCTCAATAGTCGGTTTGCGAAAAAAGGCTGGAAGCCGGCTTAAACTATGTTTTATGCTTTGAGTCCTTAGCCATTTTTCATGTGAACGCCCATTCTACCTTACTCCTGCCCACCGGACAGTCGCTCTGCGAACTACGGCTTCTGACAGGAGATGGCTTAGGCGCCACACACTACGTGTCCGGCCGCAGGAAGCATTTCATAGCGCAAGGCGGCAAGTCCCCGGGCCGACTAGTCGGACCAGGTGCCAAGCGGCATAACAAAGAGTAACATACTCGTAGGCATAATTCTTATCGTATAGATAAAAGAGGGTAGTCCCTGAGCTCGTCTCGGGGGGCCCGAAGTCTTGGTACTTTAATACAAAAGGTAGCGTGGTACATATTGCATCAACTGTAAAATCTTCGGAGGAGATATGCATTCCATGGCCGCTCTGTCTCTTTGCCGGAGTCGTCCCTCTTGCATGCTCGGGGCTTCTGAGCGTCAATCAGGTAGTAGGAGTCGTTGCCCAGCACTTTGCTGATGATGAAAGGGCCTTCCCAAGGCGCCGACAGCTTGTGCTGGCCGGCTGTTCGCTGGATCAATCGGAGCACAAGGTCGCCCTCTTGGAAAGATCTTGGCCTGACCTTCCTGTTGTAGTATCGGCATAGGCTCTGCTGGTAGATGCTGGACCGGCTGAGTGCCAACAGCCGGCCCTCTTCTAGCAGATCGACGCCGTCTTGACGTGCTTCTTCTGCTTCCTCCTCGGTGTACATGGTGACTCGCGGGGAGTCGAACTCTATGTGCATTGGGATGATGGCTTCAACACCGTAGACGAGGAAGAAAGGCGTGAAGCCGGTTGACTTGTTTGGAGTCGTGCGCAGACTCCAGAGGACGGCTGGCAACTCATCGAGCCAGCAGCCAGCCGAGCGCTCCAGGGGCTCGATTAGTCGGGGCTTGATGCCGGACAGGATGAGGCCGTTTGCTCGCTCCACCTGGCCGTTTGACTGCGGATGGGCAACAGACGCTAAGTCCAGTCGGATGCCTTGTGTCGCGCAGAAACGAGCCAAGGCGCCTTTGGCAAAATTTGTGCCGTAGTCGGTGATGATGTTGTGTGGTATGCCGTACCGAATTGTGATGTCGGAGATGAAAGTCACGGCAGTCGGACCATTCAGTTTCTTGATTGGCTTCGCTTCTATCCACTTGGTGAACTTGTCCATCGCGACAAGTAAGTGAGTTAAGCCACCTCGTGCCGTCTTGAATGGTCCCACCATGTCTAGGCCCCAAACGACGAAGGGCCAGGCAATGGGGATGGTCTTGAGTGTAGAAGCCGGCTGATGTGGCTTGGAGCGGAACTTCTGGCACACTTTGCATTTTTGGACCAACTCCTTGGCCTCTTCTAAGGAAGTCGGCCAGAAGAAACCGTGTCGAAAAGCTTTGGCAACGAGTGCTCTTGAAGCCGCATGGTGGCCGCACTCGCCTTGATGGATGTCTTTGAGAATCACTTGGCCTTGCTCTGGCTCTACGCAGCGCTAGTAGACACCAGTGACGCTGCGCCTGACCAGCTCTCTGTTGACTATGGTGTAGGCTGCCACTCGGTGTTGTACTTGCCGAGCTGAGGTCTCATCAGTGGCAGCTCTTTGCTCACCAGGAATTTGAGGATGGGCTGGGTCCATGAGGGTGCTGCTATTTCTTCGACTGCCAGAACTGCGACTTGAACGAGGGCGGCTGGGCTAGGAGGCGACGGGCTGGAGTTAGCGACCTCTTGCTGGATTAATGAAGTCCTCGGGCCGACTGGTGCAGCCCTCGGGCCGAGCTCTGGAGTCTTCGGGTTGGCAGCCACGGTCCCCGGGCCGGGCTCTGCGGTCCCTGGGTCGGCTTCAACTGTGGCGGCTTTGGAGCCATCTGCCAAAATCCTCATACCGTCTGCTGGGGCTCTGGAGTCGGATCCGACTTCTTCGGGGGGGCTGGCACAAAGATGGAGTCTGATTCCGGTGAAGGCTTGACAGACGGCTTGAAGAGGCGCTGAAGGGCAACGCCGGATGGTATTGCTTGGCGGGTAGAGCCGATTCATGCCAGGGCTTCTGCTTGGTCGTTGTCGTTTCTTGGCACATGGAGGAACTCACACCCCTCGAAATATCCATTGAGTTGCTGCACAAGGAAATGGTAACTCGCCATGTTTGCATCTTTGGCGTCCCAGTCGCCGGACGACTGTTGGACCACTAAGTCCGAGTCGCCATAACACAGGATCCGGCGAATGCCAAGTTCTTTGGCAAGACGGAGCCCGTGAATGAGCACCTCGTATTCGGCGACGTTGTTGGAGGCGGCGAAGTGGATTTGTAGTGCGTATTTGAGCTTGTCGCCTTTAGGAGAAGTGAGGACAACTCCGGCTCCCAGGCCAATGCGCATCTTGGAGCCATCGAAATGCATCCGCCAATGGGTGGAGTCAGGCGCTGGTGGTAGGTACTGGGTCTCGGCCCAGTCAACGAGGAAGTCGGCCAGTGCCTGTGACTTGATGGCGGTGCGGGGCTGGTAGTAGATGGTGTGGGGAGCCAACTCTATGGCCCATTTGGCCACTCGGCCAGAAGCATCTCGGCTTCCGATGATCTCAGCAAGTGGGGCCGTGCAGACCACAGTGATTGAATGCTCTTGAAAGTAAGGCTTCAACTTCTTGGCGTCAAAGTGCATGCCATAGCACATCTTCTGGTAGTGGGGGTAGTTCTGCTTGGAGGTCGACAACACTTCGCTCAGGTAATATACCGGTCTCTGGACAGGTAGTGCCTTGCCTTCCTCCTTGCGTTCCACTACAATGACTGTGCTGACTACCCGGCTGGTGGCGGCGATGTACAGGAGCATGGGCTCCTTAGGAGTCGGAGCCGCCAGAACGGGTGGAGTAGTCAACATCTTCTTCAACTGAAGAAAGGCTTCATCCGCCTTGTGGTTCCACTCAAAAAAAGTGGTTTTCTTCATGAGCTGGTATAAGGGGAGAGCTTTCTCGCCCAGCCAACTGATGAATCGGCTGATGGACGCCAAACAGCCAGTGAACTTTTGCACGTCCATCAGTCGGCTGGGTACCTCCATCCTCTCAATGGCCTTGATCTTTGCAGGGTTGCACTCTATGCCGCGTTCAAAGACCAGGAAACCAAGGAGTTGGCCGGCTGGTACTCCAAAGATGCACTTCTCAGGGTTGAGCTTGATCTGGAATCGGCGCAGGTTCTCAAAGGTCTCCTTGAGGTCTTCCAGTAGTGTTCCATGCTTCTCCGTCTTCACCACCACATCGTCCACGTAGACGTGGGCATTTCTGCCGAGTTGCTTGAGCAGGCATTTCTGCATGCAATGCTGAAAGGTAGCGCCGGCATTCCTCAGGCCGAACGTCATGGTTAGATAGCAGAAGGCTCCAAATGGTGTGATGAAGGCGGTCTTTAGTCTGTCAGCCGGGTTTAGCTTGATCTGGTGATATCCTGAGTATGCATCCAAGAAGCTCAGCGGCTCGCATCCGGCTGTGGAGTCTATCACCTGATCGATTCTTGGCAAAGCAAATGGGTCCTTGGGGCAATCCTTCTTGAGGCTTGTGTAGTCAATACACATTCGCCACTGCTTGTTCTTCTTCAGTACCAGGACTGGGTTGGCTAGCCACTCTGGAAAGAACACCTCCATAATGAAGCCGGCTGCCAGGAGTCGGGCTATCTCTTCTCCGACAACCCTTCTCTTTTCTTCTGATAAGCGGCGCAAGGGCTGCCTGACTGGCTTTGCATCAGATCGGACATGTAACTTGTGCTCGGCGAATTCCGTCGGTACATCTGGCATGTCTTTGGGGGACCATGCGAAGATGTCCCGATTCTCACGGAGGAAATCGACGAGCTCGCCTTCCTATTTGCTGTCGAGGTTTGCGCCTACGACAGCGTACCTCTCTGGGTGCTCCGGATCCAAGGGTATCTTCTTTGTCTCTTTGGCCGGCTTGAACGAACCCTCAGCCTCCGACTCCTTGGGGTTGGGCGACACCTCTAACTGCTTGCCGGCCATCGCCACAACCCGGTCAAGGAGCCGCTTCTCGACCGCGATCACCAGGGATTCGGCCAACCGACTACTCTTAGTCGCACAGGCAGATGACTTTCGGTAGTCGTCGGCTACGGTCAGAATCCCCTTGGAACTAGGCATCTTCATCTTGAGGTAGGCGTAGTGGGGGACCGCCATGAACTTGGCCAAGGCGGGTCGGCCAAGTAGTGCATGGTATGGGCTCTCGAGATCCACCACCTCAAACCAAACTGATTCTCGGCGGAAGTGATCTTTGTCTCCAAAGAGAACGTCCATCAGGATCTTGCCGATTGGTGAGCAGGAAAGGCCAGGAACAATGCCGTGGAACACAGTCCGGCTATTCTGAAGCTGTCTTTGCTTGATCCCTAACTTCTCCATGGTGTCCTTGTACAGGATGTTGATGTTGCTGCCTCCGTCTATCAGAACTCGTGAGAAACAAGCAGCTCGCCTATCCATGGCAAAGGTGGCATCCAAGACCAAGGCATGAGAGCCCGGACTCGGCATCACCTCTGGGTGATCAGCCCTGCTCCAGTTGATAGGCTTCTCGGACCAGTGCATGAATTCTGGTGTCTCTGACGTTACTGCATTCACCTCTTGCTGCTGCAGCCGCCTGCTGCGTCGATCATCAGCCATGCTGGTAAATATTACATAGGCTCCATGCTCTTTGGGGTACTCATCTTGTACTGCGCCGACTGGCCTGACAGCCGGCTGCTGGGGCGGAGGCGGAGGCTGCTGCCCAGCAGGTGGGGGAGGCAGGAGGCCGTCTCCTTTGGCGATCCTGGTGAGCCAGTGGCACTTCCGGGTGGTGTGATTCGACGGCTTCGCGCCGCTATGGAACTTGCAAGGACCATCCAGAGTCTGCTCGTATGAGAAAGCCGGCAACCAGTTGGGGTTGCCACCTTTCTGTCGCTTGGGTGGAGGCTGCCCATCCAGCTGCTGGCCCTCGACTGTCGCCACCTGCCACCTGTGGGGCCCTGCGCTTGTGGTCGTTCTGCTGTTGTCGTCGACTGGCGTCTCCAGCCGGAGTTCTAGGAGCCTGAGGGGCCACTTTGCCAGTCGCACTAACTTGAATCTCCACCTTCATGGAGGAGTCAGCCGTGGCATACTTGTCTGCTATGATCAGCAGCTCGTCGAGGGTCTCTGGCTCGTCGTAGAGGAGCTTGTGCTTGAGGAGGGTGCCTTCTCTGCACCTGGCGGTGAAGTACTCGATAGCCTGCACCTCGTGCACGCCCTCACAAGAGTTTCGGAGCTCGGCCCAACGCGTGAGGTAGTCGTGAGTCGACTCGTTGGGGCCTTGCACGCACAAGGAAAGCTGACGAGGCTTGGGAGGACGCTTGTACGTGCTTATGAAGTTGCGGACGAATGCAACGGTGAAGTCGACCCAGTTGTTGATGCTGCGAGGCTTCAGGCTATTTAGCCATGTTCGGGCCGTGCCCTGGAGCATGAGCGGAACGTATTTTATGGCAACACGCTTGTTGCCGTTCGCTATGCTAACGGCCGTGGAGTAGTCAACCAGCCAGTCCTCCGGCTTCACGGAGCCAGTATACTTGGGTGTGTCTCTCGGGAGTGTGAACCCTTTGGGAAAGGGCTCGTCTCAAATGCGGGGCCCGAAACAAGGCGGACCCAACTCATCTTCTTCTTCCAGCACCAGGGATCGGTGAAGTCGATCGATCCGGTGACGGGCATCATTTTCTCCGACTCCCTCTCGGCGGCCAAGGCGGTCGCCGAGAGTCGGATGGTCAACAGGCGGCGGGGAGACTCGCCTTTCCTTGCGAGGAGGAGGAGGCGGACAGTCACCCCATCGTTCCACTGCTCTCGGGCGGCCGTCTTGATCGCGCTCTATGGTAATGCGAGTCCGACTGTGGCTGACAGCCGGCTCCTTGTCCTTCCTTCCTCGGGTGCCGCCAGTCGGCGTCCGAGACATCGCGCCTTGATCTCGGCGTGGAGGCAGGTCGTCGTTTTTTCGCTGCGGCGCCTCTGTGCGGCAGCCGGCCTCATTCTGCGCGGCAGCCGCGTCGAGGAGCCGCTGGACTCGCTCCGTCATCAGGCGGCGCTCTTCACCCTTGAAGTTGTCCAGCTCGTCCGCCGCCGCCTGGGCGGCTCGAATATTCTCCGCAGGCATGGCGTACATAGGGCGATTTGCCCCGAACAAGTTGGCGATGGCCACGCCGCGCTATTGGACCGCACCTAGGCGGCTGGGCCCAACTAGGGCTGGCGAGCCACCTACAGTGCTATCCATCTCACGCTAGTAGGCTTCTGACAAGCGTCTCATGCTAGCCAGCTTCTTCGCACCTTCGACGAGCTGAAGGTGGCGCGCCTCCAACGTCTCCGTGTCAGCGTCTTCCAGAATGGGCGCAGTTAGGTCTTGCAATGCCGCGCCAAGTGGGTCATGTGCCCCTCCGCCGGGATGCTCGTCATGACTGATGACGAGCACCTCTGTGACAGTGCTTCCGTCGCTCTCTGCGCGAGGGAGCGGCTCGTCGTAGACGACCACGTTGGTGGGAAACGCGTCGAGTGACGCGGTGTCGGAGTCGACCAGCATCGGGTCGGTGGAGCCTATAGACTCCAAGTCCACAACAGGCTCGCCGGCGACGTGGAGTTGGTCAAGGAGGCCCGCGAGGAGGCTCTCGGGGCCGCCCGTGCCTGCGTCGGATGCAGGCTCGTCGGAGAGGCAAACCTCGTTGACAAGATCGGCGAGGCAGCTGGCCGTGCAGGCGATCTCAGCGTCGTGCAGCGCGTCGGCGCAAACTCCATCTGGCGTGTCGGGCTGGCTGCGCTCGCCAGGGAGGAAAAGGGTTCCCGTCCAAAACAGGTCTCCGGACGACGGTGCACCAGGCCCCACGGTGGGCGCCAAATGTCGGGGGTTGGGTGCGACATATGCCAAGGGATGGCTTATCATGGTGGCGGCGAGTAGAACGTCGTCGGTGCCCGGAAACGGGATAAGGCGAAAGCATGCACGTCGGCGAATCTTACCTAGCTTCGGGGCTCTCCGGGGAGATAATACCCCTACTGCTACTCTACGGGGTCTCCGCATGGTCACTATGGTAAAGTGTGTACACGGTTTCTCCTTGAGCTGTTTCCTGGAGGGAGGAGAAGGCTAGGCTAGCTCTCTCCTTCCTATATGATCTGGTCTAGTGCTAATGGATTCGAACCCTTTGCATGGGTGCCCTGAGGGTTTATATAGGCCTAATGGTAATTCGGCTGGGCGCGGGCCCAGCCGTCAGTGTCTCCGGCCTCCGTCTTCTCCGCCGACTGCTGGGGCCCGCCAACTGGCAGGCCCCACCGACTGGTCCGGCTGCTGATTACTGTAGCCGTGCTTCTAATGACGCGGGCTTGGTCATGGGGTCGTGGCAACAGCCCCGCCGCCTGGCGGGCGATCACTATTGCCACGCCCCGTCATGCCTGGTTAATGGCGCGTGGGCCCCAGGGGAGGGGCTGGCCGACTCTCGCGGGCCGACTCCCAACGGGTCCGACTGGTGACGCTCTCGCTATCTTCTGGGCTCCCGCTGATTGGTGGGACCCGCCGCCCCAGGGTCGTACAGACAAGCCGTTGTGGGTGCGAGATTCTGTCCACTGATGCTGATGTCAAGGCCGGCATGGCAACAGTGCCACGCCGGACGGAGATCTCCGCGGGTACGACGCATTGTGGCCATGCCTGCCTCTGGAAAGGGGTGGGAGTGGGCTTTACTGTAGCCACTCCCCGTCCCGTCCCTCTTGATGAGGGCATGGGGTTTGTTGGAGTCGCAAGCTGACTCCCCAAGGCCGGCTTCTCTGGAAGTCGTCAGTCAGGAGTCGGCTCATCTTGAAGTTGTCCCCGGGACTCGGCCGAGAGTGGGCAGTCGGTTGCCTTGCCGCCGACTTCTCAGAAGGCGGCTCTTCGTCCTGGGGTCTTGAGGGGCGCAGCCTGCCCAATGTCTTGAAAGGTTTAGGGACTCGGGTTAGCCTACCCGTGGCCCATTACTCCGACACCTAATCACAAACAGTTCATCCGAGTGAACTGTATGTTGTACATCGCACACACCTTCATCTGGTTGCCCGTTTCTTTTGTCCCTCCTCGTCGCAAATGGTTAATTGAGATGAACCATATGCCCTGCATCGCACACGCAACTAAAATCTGAACCGTGTTTGATGCATCCCCCATCGCAAACGTTTTGCACCTTTTTGACGGTTATTTTACACCACTGTTTGTGATTATGGCATCACACACAGTTCCGTTGAAGGGTCTTTGATCGTAGTGTCGCGTTACCAGCATCCTGCAGTAGTGACTTGTTATTGCAGTACCAATACAGACCCACTCCTGAACCGACGTGTGGCCGGAATAGGCTTCTTAATGGAGGTGTTTGAATGCACCGAGCGTACATGTTCTATCAGGCGTGCATCGAGCGAGGGGGTAGTAACTGTTGTCGCTTGTACACACTCAATTTACTATTGAATCCAGTTCCCCAAGAGCTGGAAAACGAATTGCCGTCGCCGCCTACCCACTCATTCACATGAAGAGACTCCAATGGCGATCCGAGGGGTGAGCCTTCTGGATATGGACTTCAGCAAGGAGTTCACCTTTGAGTTCACCGTTCATACCCATGGTTGCACCAAGTTGAATGTGATGTACACCAATGATCCAGACTTGGTGAATCTCTGCCTTGCCGAGTTCAAGCAGTACCTATAGGATGGGAAAGCACAAGGTCGCAGGACTAGACCTTGTGCCCATCCATTCTTCTCCTGGCAGGGACCAGCGGGTCACCGTCGCCCAAGTATGCATGCAGGACGAGGTTCTCATCTATCACTGTTGTAGGGCCATCATAGGTTCTGGAGCATTCACCCGTTTCATCAGCAGCGCCGACTGCACCTTCACTACGGTGGAGAGAAGGAAGAATGCGGTGATTCGGCCATCTGGTGCAACAAGCTTGTCAACATCCAAAAGCAATACAAGATCATCAGCAATGGGCAGGAGAAGGACTCCGTGGTTGACCTCGTTGAGACCATCATCGACCCCTGCTACTCCAACATGAAAGAAGACAACCATACCAAGGACCTAAACACGTGGGAGGTACCTCTAAATCTAGCCTACATAACCTACGCGGGCAAGGACGCGTACGCATGCTATGACATGTACAGGTGGATCTTGGACATGAGGGCGCGTCTACTTCCCGTAACAGACGAGTACACGGACAACCGCAGCGTCATGATCAAGCATGCCAGGAAGGTCTAGATGATGTAATTTATCTATTTAAGCACCTTTATCATCTGAGTGTTTCATGCATTAGCCTATGTGTCGTAATTATCTGTTTTGTCCGAAATATTTCGTCTAAGAACCCACTAACTTGTTTGCTTTTTAGTGGCTATTTGCTTATGTATGTAACTAGTTCACTGGGCTGCCGTGCTTTGAATCTCCTTCCTCCCAACATATTCCCCTTCTCAGGTGGACCCAGCAGGTCTCACACACAGACATCTCAAACCAACCACCTGTCCATTTGTATTTCTTTATTTTGTTCAATCTTTCGTCCTCTTCCTACAGCGGTTGGCGGCGTTGCCGCCCACGCCTCAGTGACCCATCATAGCATATGGCATTGGCCAGGCCATCCCTCTACACCCATACATTGTCTGGTGGCGGCAGCTCCACCGGCCCACCCTGCACCCGAACAAGTCAACCCTCGTACTCCCCTCCGCTTGTGTCTTCCCCCGCTCCGGTTAGTTCAGTTCAAGGTCTCGACGTCATCCTCCGCCTTGGTTCTCGCGCCGTGGTGCCGCCGTATGTCATTCCCAACATGGTCAGAAAAACAAGAGGAATCGGGAGACGATTGTTCGTCGAGAGGCTGACAGTCCCGGGCCCACCAGGTCCATGGCCTAGGTTTTGTTGTTTAACATGCGCAGCCCACGACATGTTTCAAATTTTTTGGATCCAACGGGTATCAAGCGGCCTCTGGGCCTCCCAGCCTAGCTTGTCTATAACATCAGGTTATGTTTGTTTTTTCAAGACAACGCACAACACAGTTTTTTTTCTATAAGAATGCAAAACAGAACCTATGTTTTCCCTTCTATAGTAGGCTGGGGTCCTAGAACTTGCTCGGGATGTGATGATTTGGTCCTAGAACTTGCAAAATGACCCTACCCGGTCCTAGAACTTGCACCATATGTGCAACTTTGGTCCTGGACTAATCACAGCGTGACAACTGGACTCCTCGGGCCCGAGCTGGTCAGCGTGTGCGTTTTTGCAAATAGCCCCTGCCTTTCCTTGTAATCAACCTGCACTCACTAAAAACACCTGAATTAATTGTTTAGTTGTAGAAACTGAGTGTTACTTCCTGTCCACTTGTAACTTTGTCCTGGCCATGTGGTATTTCTGTCAACTGGAGAAGATGCACAACAGAATCCATGTACCATAATATTTCTTTAGATCCTATATGGGAATCCATTTCTATGGTGCAAATGTAGTACTCCCTCCGTAAAGAAATATAAGAGTGTTTAGATCGCTAAACTAGTGATCTAAATGCTCTTACATTTCTTTATAGAGGGAGTAACTTTTTGAAGAGGGTACAACTGCTGACAATAAAAATCTTGGACACTCGCAAGTAGTCATATGATCTATCACTCAGAATGTTTTTCTCCTTTCTTTTTTCCTTGGGGAAGATGTGAAAATTTGATGATTTGGATTATCTGCTTAGAAGTGCAAGCCGCAGCTATACCAAGAAGAAGAAGCATTAATACCAATCACTTTCAGTCGCTGCTACACCTGCATGTATTGTATAACACCATTTTTGTCAAGCAGACCAGCAACCGCGCACAGGGGATCTCAGGATCTACAGATGGAGATCTATAGTATTGACTCAATTAACCTATCTTGATTAATAGTCGGATTAACTCCTACATGGTGAGTGAGGGAGTCCTAGATTAGGGGGTGTTCGGGTAGTCGGACTATACCTTCAGCCGGACTCCAGGACTATGAAGATACAAGATTGAAGACTTCGTCCCGTGTCCGGATGGGACTTTCCTTGGCGTGGAAGGCAAGCTTGGCAATGCGGATATTCAAGATCTCCTACCATTGTAACCGACTTTGTGTAACCCTAACCCTCTCCGGTGTCTATATAAACCGGGGGGTTTTAGTCCGTAGGACAACTTCATCATACAACAATCATACCATAGGCTAGCTTCTAGGGTTTAGCCTCCTTGATCTTGTGGTAGATCTACTCTTGTACTACCCATATCATCAATATTAATCGAGCAGGACATAGGGTTTTACCTCCATCAAGAGGGCCCGAACCTGGGTAAAACATTGTGTCCCTTGTCTCCTGTTACCATCCGCCTAGACGCACAGTTCGGGACCCCCTACCCGAGATCCGCCGGTTTTGACACCGACATTGGTGCTTTCATTGAGAGTTCCTCTGTGTCGTCGCTTTTAGGCCCGATGGCTCCTTCGATCATCAACAACGATGCAGTCCAGGGTGAGACTTTTCTCCCCGGACAGATCTTCGTCTTCGGCGGCTTCGCACTGCAGGCCAATTCGCTTGGCCACCTTGAGCAGATCGAAAGCTACGCCCCTGGCCATCAGGTCAGGTTTGGAAGCCTAAACTACACGGCTGACATCCGCGGGGACTTGATCTTCGACGGATTCGAGCCACAGCCAAGCGTGCCACACTGTCTCGATGGGCATGATATAGCTCTGCCGCCGAACAGCGCCTTGGAGGCCGCACACGCATCGGTTCTGACCATTGATTCGGAGCCTACTGCGCCGATCGAGGATCAGCGGTTGGACGCTGCCTCAGGGGCTGCGATCTCAGAGGCGATCGAGCCGAACTCCAGCCCCACACTCCGCATGGCCCATGACTCCGAGGAGCCGGATTCCTCTCCGAACTCCGAGCCCCCCGCGCCCCTGCCGATCGAATCCGATTGGGCGCCGATAATGGAGTTCACCGCCGTAGACATCTTTCAGCACTCGCCCTTCGGCGACATCCTGAATTCCCTCAAGTCTCTCTCTTTATCAGGAGAGCCCTGGCCGGACTATAGTCAGCAAGGTTGGCATACGGACGATGAAGAAATTCAAAACCCACCCACCACCCACTTCGTAGCCACTGTCGACGACTTAACCGACATGCTTGACTTCGACTCCGAAGACATCGACGGCATGGACGATGATGTAGGAGACGAACAAGAACCAGCACCTGTAGGGCGCTAGAAGGCCACCTCATCATATGACATATATATGGTGGACACTCCAAAGGATGGAGATGGCGATGAAACAGCGGGGGACGATACCTCTAAGAAACAGCCCAAGCGCCGGCGTCAGCGGCGCCGCTCTAAATCCCGCCAAAGCAAAAACGGTGATTCCGGCATGGGAGATAATAATACTCCGGATAGCGCCGAAGGACACCCCCTCCAGCAAGATTCAGCACAGGAGGACAGAGAAGCCAGCCCTCACAAGAGGGCGGCGGACCAAGAGGTTGAGGACGATAATTATACGCCTCCCTCCGAAGACGAGGCAAGCCTCGACGACGACGAGTTCGTCGTGCCAGAGGATCTCGCTGAACAAGAGCGTTTTAAACGCGGGCTTATGGCCACGGCAAGCAGCCTCAAGAAAAAGCAGCAACAGCTTAGAGCTGATCAAGATTTGCTAGCTGACAGATGGAGTGAAGTCCTTGCGGCCAAAGAGTACGAACTCGAACGCCCCTCCAAGAGTTACCCAAAGCGCAGGCTACTACCCCGACTAGAGGAGGAAGCACCTACATCACCAGCGCATGACATGGCTGACCAGCCACCTCGTGGCCGCGACAGAGAGGCCTCTTGGCCCTCCACTCAAGCCATGCCCCGGCGCCGCGTCAAGCATACTAAGGCACGGGAAAATACGCCCGACCTGCGCGACATACTGGAGGACAAGGCAAGGCAAACAAGATCGATCTACGGATCGCGCAGGCGCCCCACGGCACATGACGGTGATCGTCACTCTGGATGCCATGAATCCGGCCGGGCCGAACTCAACAGACAAAACTCCTTCGAGCTACGTCATGATATAGCCCAATACAGAGGCGCCGCACGCCCACTATCCTTCACAGATGAAGTAATGGATCATAAAATCCCCGAGGGCTTCAAACCCGTAAACATCGAATCATACGATGGCACAACAGATCCTGCGGTATGGATCGAGGATTATCTCCTTCATATCCACATGGCCCGCGGTGATGATCTACACGCCATCAAATACCTCCCACTCAAACTTAAGGGACCGGCCCGGCATTGGCTTAACAGCCTGCCAGCAGACTCAATCGGTTCTTGGGAGGACCTGGAAGCCTCATTCCTTGACAACTTCCAGGGCACTTATGTGCGACCACCGGACGCCGATGACCTAAGCCACATAATTCAGCAGCCAGAGGAATCGGCCAGGCAATTCTGGACACGGTTCCTAACAAAGAAAAACCAGATAGTCGAGTGTCCGGACGCAGAGGCCTTAGCGGCCTTCAAGCATAACATCCGTGACGAGTGGCTGGCCCGACACCTGGGACAGGAAAAGCCGAAATCTGTGGCAGCCCTCACGACACTCATGACCCGCTTTTGCGCGGGAGAAGACAACTGACTAGCTCGCAGCAACAACTTAACCAAGAACCCTGGTAATTCGAATACCAAGGACAAAAGTGACAGGTCGCGTCGGAACAAACAAAAGTGTCGCGTTAACAGCGACAGCAACGAGGATACGGCAGTTAATGCCGGATTCCGAGGCTACAAATCCGGTCAACGGAAAAAGGCATTCAAAAGAAATACTCAGGGCCCGTCCAGTTTGGACCGAATACTCGACCGCTTGTGCCAGATACATGGCACCCCCGAAAAGCCAGCCAATCACACCAACAGGGATTGTTGGGTGTTCAAGCAGGCACGCAAGTTAAGAGCCAAAAACAAAGACAAGGGGCTGTATAGCGACAACGAGGAGAGCCCAGGCCGCTGAACAACAGTGGACAAAAGGGATTTCCCCCGCAAGTGCGGACGGTGAACATGATATACGCAACCCACATCCCCAAGAGGGAGCGGAAGCGTGCGTTACGGGACGTATATGCGATAGAGCCAGTCGCCCCAAAGTTCAACCCATGGTCCTCCTGCCCAATCACCTTTGATCGAAGGGACCACCCCACTAGCATCCGTCACGATGGCTTCGCCGCATTGGTTCTAGACCCAATCGTTGACGAATTT
This sequence comes from Triticum aestivum, assembly GCF_018294505.1. Classification (NCBI taxonomy): domain Eukaryota; kingdom Viridiplantae; phylum Streptophyta; class Magnoliopsida; order Poales; family Poaceae; genus Triticum; species Triticum aestivum. Next base: position 239,780,793 of record NC_057797.1, on the reverse strand, counting down.
CATCTCACAAGAGTCCTCATGGACGGCGGCAGCAGCCTGAACCTGCTTTACCAGGATACAGTGCGAAAAATGGGCATAGATCCCTCGAGGATCAAGCCCACCAAAACGACCTTTAAAGGCATCGTACCAGGTGTAGAAGCCAACTGTACAGGCTCAGTCACACTGGAAGTGGTCTTCGAATCCCCGGATAACTTCCGAAGCGAGGAGTTAATCTTCGACATAGTCCTGTTCCGCAGTGGCTATCACGCACTGCTCGGGCGAACCGCATTCGCAAAATTCAACGTGGTACCGCACTATGCATACCTCAAGCTCAAGATGCCAGACCGTAGAGGAGTAATCACGGTCAATGGGAACACCGAACACTCCCTCCGAATGGAGGAGCACACAGCAGCGCTCGCAGCAGAAGTACAAAGCAGCCTCTCTAAGCAGTTCTCCAGTTCGGCCTTCAAAAAGCCGAACACTGTCAAACGCGCCCGGAGTACCCTACAACAAGACCGCCTGGCACGTTCTGAGCTAGTGTAGCAATCCGGCCCCAACCCTAGCCCTCGCAATATAGCAAAACCAGTGCTTCGCGTACATAACTACGCTCTTGAAATACCATGGGCACAGGGGAAGGGGCACTATCATGGCACGCCCGAAAAACGGCTTAAACCGCACCAGGGGCTGCTGGATTCCTTTTTTTCTTCTTTCTTCCTTACTCTCAGGACTCCAAACTTCGGACGACCCGTTTAGCAATTCAACTGCCGCACAAACGATGCAAGATCCAGGAAAGCAGACAAGCCACGCCGCATTATGGAACTCCCAGGTGGTCTCTATTACGAGCAGTATACCTGTTTTTTAATACAATTCCGCGGCCTGCCCCTGGCCAGGACATGTTAAATAGTCCAATTTCTTTTGCTTATCGCACTATTTGTATCGTTCCGCTTTCATAGCAGCCTTTCTATAAACAATGCATAGCTTTTTGTCTATTTTTTGCATTATCCTCTTTTATATATATATATATATATGTTTATTAATAACATGTTGCATCCGTACACCGTGGTACGGCGAAAATACGCCAGGGGCTTCAGTACCCATCAATATGGCGTGAGAAGTCCGTACACTTTCACAAGTGCGGCACCCCGAACTTATGGCACTATATGCATTGGCTCCGAATCATGATTTGGGTCAATAGTTGGGTTTGCCCGGCTCCTATGTTTTGGTGCCTTACGTTCCGCTATATCGGCTAAGGTAGCACTAGGAGAACTACTGCGGTTGTGCCCCAGTTGAGCTGGGCTGAGCACCTCAGTAGAGAAAGCTAAAACTGACTGTCATGATGAGGCGAGAGACCGGTCGTTGTTCGAGAGGTTTTTCGAGTCCTTAAAGACTTATGCCGCTTCGAGCGAGGAACCGGCTTTGTCCGGCCAAGGCGTGGATAACGCCCCGAACTCGGTCTTCCGAATACTAGGGGCTTCACCGAAATTTAAAATTATAGAGTTCTATGGCTAAGTGAGAGTGTTCAAGCATTATAGTCCGATTGCCTTGTTCGTTGTGCTGAGCGCCTCCCTCGATGGACCCAATCATGGGAAAAAGAGCGCTCAGGTTTATCCCGAACACCCCAGCACTAGTGGCATGGGGGCAGAAGCCGACGACTGGCCATCTCTCAATTTTTTGACAAACGGTCAGAAAGTAATATTTTAAATTCAAAAAGCATTGCTTAGCGCATATGGACAAGTTTTCAGTGCACAGGATAACACGAGCAAGTTCATTCAAAAATTACATTCTTGGTACATTCATCCGCCATAAGGCGGGCACCATCCAGAACATCCTTGTAATAGTTCTCGGGCTTGCGATGCTTCTTCCCCGGCGGCGGCCCATCCCTCACAAGCTTCTCACCGTCCAGCTTACCCGAGTGCACCTTTGCACGGGCAAGGGCCCTACGGGCACCTTCGATGCAGACGGAGCGCTTGATGACCTCGAGCCTTGGACAAGCCTCCACCAGCCGCCGCACCAGTCCGAAGTAGCTCCCAGGCAGGGCCTCTCCAGGCCACAGCCGAACTATGAAGCCCTTCAGGGCCTGTTCGGCCGCCTTATAGAGCTCGACCAGCTGCTTCAGCTGGTCGCTCAAAGGGACAAGGTGTTCGGCCTCAGCGTACTGAGACCAGAACACCTTCTCCGTTGAGCTGCCTTCCTCGGCTCGGTAGAATGCGGCGGCATCGGATACGCTGCGGGGAAGATCTGCGAATGCCCCTGGAGAGCTCCGAATTCGGGTAAGTAACAAGTAGTTTACTTTTATATGTCTGCTTTGCATAGAGAATGCCTTACCCGCCGCTATCTTTTTCACCGCATCCAATTCCTAGAGGGCCTTCTGGGCTTCGTCCTTGGTAGATTTGGCAGTTTTAAGGGCCGCAGCAAGCTCGGACGCTCGCGTCTTCGAGTCGAGCTCCAAACTCTCATGTTTTTTCATGAGAGCCTGAAGCTCTTGCTGCACCTCGCCGACCTGTGCTTCAAATTTCTCCCGCTCGGTGCGCTCCGTGGCCGCTTTCTTCTCGGCCTCGGACAGCGCCTGCTTGAGGGTCGCCACCTCAGTTGTGGCCCCTACAAATAAGCAGTATACTCCTGTCATTTTTTGCAATTGCGTCTTCTTATAGGCATTTTTTCTATAAGGTATCTCTTACCTTCTTTCTCCTCGAGCTGCCGTTTGGCAAGGCCGAGCTCTTGCTCGGTCCGCTCGAGGCCCTGCTTCAGGGCACCCACCTCCGCAGTCAGTGCGGCGGTGGCCAGCAGCGAAGCCTGCATACGTATATTGACTCATTTTTAGTTAGACTCCTGCGATATTTAATAGATCATCTATTCGGCTTTTCTTTCCGAACGCTAAACAGAGCATCAGGGGCTACTGTCTATGCGGTAATATTTTTACATATTTTTACTTACCTCGAAGCCTGTTAGAAGGCTAGCACAAGCTTTAGTCAGTCCGCTTTTGGCGGACCGAACCTTCTGGACCACCGTACTCATGATGGTATGGTGCTCCTCGTCGATGGAGGCGCCCTTAAGCACCTCCAGCAGATTGTCCGGCGCCTCCGGTTGGACGGAGGACGCCGGCTCAATAGGCTTGCTCCTCTTGGCAGGAGTTCGCCTGCCACGGCTCGGAACCGTTGATGATTCCGGTGTGGTGTCCGGCTTAAAGCCGGACTTGGAGCCCTGGGGGGTCTTATCCCCTTCACTCCCAGAGTCCGGGAGATCGCCTCGCGGCTCCTCCTGGACCACCTCCTCTTGCCCTGGAGCTTGCCACGACGCCACTTCGGCGTCATCCGCGGCACAGGGGGAGGCAGCGGGTGGAACTGAATTCATGGCCGATGAATCCAGGGAGCCGCTCGACGACTCGTCGAACCCGTCCTTGGGCGGGCTGCATGACTATATTCGACATTAGGACAAGCTGTGCAACAAAAGGAATATCATGAGTTACTCTGGTATCCGAACACTTACGATTTCGCCGGACGCTTGGCCCTGTCCGGCCACTCCTCTTCGTCCTCGTCGGCGTCGGGGGCGTAGTCCGGCGGTGGGGTTTTCCTCTACTTGGACCCTTCGGCCTCCCCTACTGGGGCGGCCTTCCTCTTCTTTCCTCCCCCCGCTGGAGGGGGAGAGGTTTCTTCTTCCTCCTCCTCATCTTCACGGGAGGAGTGCGTCTCGGACTCATCGGACAATGAGTCCGACACCACCATATGCCGGGAACTCTTTTGAGTCCCCGTGGCCTTCTTCTTCTTAGCCTTCTTCTCCAGCACCACATAAGGTGCCGAAACCAGCAGCTTCACTAAGAGAGCAGGGGCTGGGTCTTCGGGCAAGGGAGCCGGACAGTTAATCAGTCCGGACTTCGCCTGCCAATCCTGTCAAAGGTAAGGGAGTTTAGATCCCGCATAGAGTCAAACTATGAAAAAACTTAACATCCTGTAAAAGATGAAAATATCTCACCTCGCCAGCAGGACGCTGCGAGCTGAATCCGCGGTCTTCGGAGGCAGATGTGGGAGCCTCGGCGCCTTGGGTTAGCCCCTTCCAGACATCTTCGTACGTCGTGTCGAAGAGCCTGCTCAGAGTTGGTGCTGCGCCGGGTTGAACTCCCACAAATTGAAGCCCCGTTCTTGACACGGAAGGATCCGGCGGATGAGCATGACCTGGACTACGTTGACAAGCTTGAGCTGCTTGTTCACCAGGGACTGGATGCATTTTTGCAGTCCGGTCACCTCTTCTTCGTCGCCGCACGACAAGCCCGTCTCCTTCCAGGACGTGAGCCGCGTAGGGGGTCCGGATCGGAATTCAGGGGCTGCGATCCACTTCGGATTGCATGGCTCGGTGATGTAAAACCACCCTGACTGCCACCCCTTCAAGGTCTCCACAAAGGAGCCCTCGAGCCATAGGACGTTGGCTATTTTGCCCGCCATGGCACCTCCGCACTCCGCCTGGTTGCCGCGCACCACCTTTGGCTTGATGTTGAAGGTCTTGAGCCAGAGGCCAAAATGGGGGCGGATGCAGAGGAAGGCCTCGCACACGACGATAAACGCCGAGATATTGAGGATAAATTTCGGGGCCAGATCGTGGAAATCTAGGCCATAGTAGAACATGAGTCCACGGACAAATGGGTGGAGAGGAAAACCCAGTCCGCGGAGGAACTAGGGAAGAAATACTACCCTCTCATGGGGCCTCGGGGTGGGGAGAAGCTACCCCTCCTCAGGAAGCCGGTGCGCGATGTCTTTGGACAAGTATCTGGCCTTCCTTAGCTTTTTGACATGGCCCTCCGTGACGGAGGAGACCATCCACTTGCCTCCCGCTCCGGACATTGTTGGAGAAGGTTGAGGTAGGAAGTGCGGGCTTGGGCGCTGGAGCTCGGGTGCGCAGAAGATGGATAGGCAAGGGAGGAAGAAGGCGTAGGTAAAAAGGTGGATCCTTATTCCCTTATCACCTATTACTTTTATGAGATTAATGAACGGAATTTTACGTGTTTTCATTGGACGGTTTATGGTAGTCTATTTTGATGATATATTGATTTATATAAGATCTTTGAAGGAACATTTGGAACATTTACATGCTATTTTTATTGCTCGACGTGATGCGCGCTTGTTTATGCATGTCTATGATTCAGTTTGGCTTGAGTTAACTAAAGCTTAATTTTGATGCTAAACAAAGTGCTCAATTGATCTTAAAAATGCATGATTTAACTAAAGAAAACATTGAGCATATGAATGCTAAATATACAGTTGTTGGAGATAAAGGTAGAAAACATGTTGTCTTTGCACCTGGAGATCTTGTTTGGTTACATTTGCGTAAGGATAGGTTTCCTGGTTTGTGCAAATCAAAGCTAATGCCACATGTTGATGGTCCTTTTAAGGTGTTAGAGAAAATAAATGATAATGCATATAAACTTAAGCTGCCCGCAGATTTTGGGGTTTGTCTCACTTCTAACATTGCAGATTAGAAGCCTTATTTTGGTGAGGAAGATGAGCTTCCGTCGAGGATAACTTCATTTCAAAAATGGGAGGATGATGAGGACATCAATACCATTATTACACCCATAGACCATGCTGCTATACATACTAGACCAATTATTAGAGCTTTCGCACACCAATTAAATTACCATGTACTTTGGTTTCTTAGTAATGATTCCAATATTCATGAGAATATGATGCTGTTTAAATTGGATACATTTGTCTTGCTTATAAATGTAGGGCCTAGCTTCGACAAGAAGGATGAACATTGGAGCAAGATCAAACATGAAGATGATGGCATGCGCGGGGGGAACAAGAACGGAGTTACAAGTGATGATTTCAGGACCTTGAAGCCACCATAATGAGTGCATGAAGTCTTGGACGAAATATACAAGATGCCATTTCATAAATTTCGTCCAAAGGCTATTATAGGTGCTGGGTCACCTTATTATTGGGCTAGACCCATGTATTTTTGAAATACTAAAATATATGCTATTTTTAGAATCCATATGTGTGGTGAAAACAGAGTTAGGGTTAGTTTCAGACACCTCCAAAGGGGTCATGAGATCCTCCCCTCTTTCTTCATATATACAGCCCTTAGGGCGTCGTTTAGACTTTGAGTTTTGTTTAGATTAAAGCTCGCTATAGCTGCAACTTCGCATACTTCATTTGTATTCAATGACCGGACCAAGACTTCACAGAACCCCACCTTGATCAATAGAGGTTTCATCTTATATTCGCAATATCCAAACTGCAGTCTTAATTTCTTACTTGTTCGTCGTTTGCTTGCAGGAAATAGACCCTCTTGGTCAGGTTGATCGTGCTTCGGCGTAGTCAATAACCTCTCCGAGTTGGTTTAGCAATTGCTAAGGCGCACATCCTCGCACGTTCGTAATCGGATCGTCAAAGTCTACTCCACAAAAAATGATAGCCATCATATCATCGAAAGACGGGACACCTTTGCCTCTATTACATCTAGTACCAAGAAAATAACCACATGCATTGAACTCCATAGAGAAATTCAAACTGCGGGAACCTACATTATGCAAGGTAGACGTCCATCAACCTTGATTCAGGAAATTAATTATCCCTAATAAAACCCATAATAGGAACCCTAACAAACCCCTCCCAAAGTCCTAATCAACTACCGTCGTTGCAACAAAGCAGCCCATCAAAACATGTTTTGATCGACAACGTGGTCTCCTATATGATAGGATCATGGATCAAATCATCAAAACCGAGTAAAAATCATCTCATTTTCGTTCGAAAAATGGGAAAGAGAAGAGAGGCAAGACCAGTTACCGTATACCAATGGGTCCGTGCCATCGCTCGACGAATTGCGCCCATGGTGTCTTTCTCCTCATCGATGACAAGGGCCGCCACATGACCTATCAACCTTCGTCTTCGGTTTTGAACCTCGCCCACAAAAAATCGTTCACGTGATGTCGCCGGTCGCGGCCCTTCATCTCCCTTTACCAACAGATCTGATCAAGGCGCCTCTAAACATAAAATTGATCGATGCGAGGGCTTATTTGTAAAAAATAGATGCGACTCGGTGACAATACGGGCCGAAATGTAGACAGTGACAGTATGAGTCTACGTGAACAAGTACAAACGTAGTAACATGCCATTCTTTGAATACAATGACCAAAATGACCATGATGAACCAGTTTTTTTAGGCAATGATAAACAAGTTTAATGACCCGTAGTGCATCTCTACTCCTAATGGAGCAGTTGGTAGTCTCCGTCGGTTAATTTTCGTCCCACTTCCCCTGGTTTATTTTCGTCCTCAATCCCACCTCGTACGTAATAGTAAACCCGTCCTAGTTCGAACGTCTATTTCGTCCTCCCACACTGTCGATCGACAAAAAAAGCGCCTAGAAAATAAAATCTACGAGGTTAACCCACCAAAAAAACCAGGGCGGGGGAATTGGTCCCCGAGCGTTTCCTCCTCACGTTCGCCCCCGCCGCTCTAGGGTTGTGCTCTTCTCTGGCGTCGGCGCGTCGCCCTCGGCCCGATCTCCGGTCATCATCCTCCACCGCATCAGCGGCGGCACCGCGGCGTGGCGCCACCTGCTGCTCCTCCTCACCGCCCAACTGCTCGCGCTCGCCCTCCTCGCGTTCGCGCTCCAGTGCCGCGGCGGCGGCATGGACGACGCCGGCTCCCCTCGCCTGGCCGTGCCGGCCCCGTCGAGGCTGCAGTCCCTCCACTCCTCCACCGCCTCCTGCGTCGAGGTGCTCGCCGCCCCCGCCGCCCCGCCTTCCCCTACCCCCGCGGCTGGTCCTTCCACTTCGACGCGCCGGACACACACCACCCCAAAGTACTACCTTTCCAATCTCACCTCCGCCCTCTTCCTCACCGGTCACCGGCCGATGTGTCCGACCTATGAAGCAGGAAGCTTGTTCGATGAGATAAATCCCTGCCTCACATTTGCTTCGTGAAGGCCAGAATTTCGCTCTTTGTTTGTCTACTGAAAAACCTCCATGTGGGGATAGATGTCATCATAGAATGCGTGCAGTAAAATTGTTCTGACTGTATTATGTATCATTATTTTGGTTAGTCTAAAAGAAATAATTTGGTTAGATTTGTCTTGAAGAATAGATTCGACCTATACTTCTAGGTTTTGATACAGAAAATAGAAATTTGTTGCCAAAGCAGTGTATGGAGACTATTTCAGTATCTGGAAGTACACTTGTGACCGGAGGCATGGCCGCTGTTGCTGCCAACATAGTGGCAATGAGCGCAATCTGGAAGTAACAAGCACACTGTTTAGTAAGTGTGTTGTCCCTGGATTTTTTTATCCATGAGTATACCGTAGTAAATTGCACACCTCACTGGTGTACAGGGATCTAGGATCATGTAATGTAACAAAACAATGGTCCATTATGTTCCACTGGCTCTGATCTCAGTTAAAAGTTACCTGCAATTTTTATACTTATTTTATTTATTCGTAAGGTATCTGACAAATGTGTTTGTGCCATAATTCCCAACTAACCGTTGCTGATATTTGTTTTTAGGAGGGGATGGAGAGCTTTACAAATGGGAATGTTAGGTTATTGAAGCATGAACGCAGCATTGTTGCAGAGGATAATCTTGACTGTCGGTGGCAGGAAGCCACTGGAGAGGCTGTTTTCGAGGTCTCCAACCGCTCTGCACTCACTGTCCATCCAATCGGTTGGTTCAGCATTCATCTATCTGTATCTTGTTTAACACACAGGTGCAATTAAACCTCGATATGTTATGTGTAAAATCCTATTAAATACGTAAATATGATACCATATACAAACTGTTAATACATTCGCAAGTTACTGCACCTATTCTTCTAGCATACAGGCAGTTAATTATATTCTATATTTTTCCTAATTTCCCTGTATACTGTGAGCCTGCGATTGTTTGGTTTCATGGTTTTTGAGCAATGTCCATGCTTTCAACCCACATGCATACATGCATGTTGATTACTAATTAGTGGTTCCTTCTTACTATTCCTAATGGAGCAGTTGGTAGTCTCCGTCGGTTAATTTTCGTCCCACTTCCTTTGGTTTATTTTCGTCCTCAATCCCACCTCGTACGTAACAGTAAACCCATCCTGGTTCGAACGTCTATTTCGTCCTCCCACACTGTCGATCGACAATAAAAACGCGTCTCCGTCGGTTAATTTTCGTCCCACTTCCCCTGGTTTATTTTTGTCCTCAATCCCACCTCGTACGTAACAGTAAACCCAACCTGGTTCGAACGTCTATTTCGTCCTCCCACACTGTCGATCGACAAAAAAACGCCTAGAAAATAAAATCTACGAAAGTTAACCCACCAAAAAAACCAGGGCAGGGGAATTGGTCCCCGAGCGTTTCCTCCTCATGTTCGCCCCCGCCGCTCTAGGGTTGTGCTCTTCTCTGGCGTCGGCGCATCGCCCTCGGCCCGATCTCCGGTCGCTGTCCTCCACCGCGTCGGCGGCGGCGCCGCGGCGTGGCGCCACCTGCTGCTCCTCCTCACCGCCCAACTGCTCGCGCTCGCCCTCCTCGCGTTCGCGCTCCTGTGCCGCGGCGGGGGCATGGACGACGCCGGCTCCCCTTGCCTGGCCGTGCCGGCCCCGTCGAGGCTGCAGTCCCTCCACTCCTCCGCCGCCTCCTGCGTCGAGGTGCTCGCCGCCCCCGCTGCCCCGCCTTCCCCTACCTCCGCGGCTGGTCCTTCCACTTCGACGCGCCGGACACACACCACCCCAAAGTACTACCTTTCCAATCTCACCTCCGCCCTCTTCCTCACCGGTCACCAGCCTATGTGTCCGACCTGTGAAGCAGGAAGCTTGTTCGATGAGATAAATCCCTGCCTCACGATTTGCTTCGTGAAGGCCAGAATTTCGCTCTTGTTTGTCTACTGAAAAACCTCCATGTGGGGATAGATGTCATCATAGAATGCGTGCAGTAAAATTGTTCTGACTGTATTATGTATCATTATTTTGGTTAGTCTAAAAGAAATAATTTGGTTAGATTTGTCTTGAAGAATAGATTCGACCTATACTTCTAGGTTTTGATACAGAAAATAGAAATTTGTTGCCAAAGCAGTATATGGAGACTATTTCAGTATCTGGAAGTACACTTGTGACCGGAGGCATGGCCGCTGTTGCTGCCAACATAGTGGCAGTGAGCGCAATCTGGAAGTAACAAGCACACTGTTTAGTAAGTGTGTTGTCCCTGGATTTTTTTATCCATGAGTATACCGTAGTAAATTGCACACCTCACTGGTGTACAGGGATCTAGGATCATGTAATGTAACAAAACAATGGTCCATTATGTTCCACTGGCTCTGATCTCAGTTAAAAGTTACCTGTAATTTTTATCCTTATTTTATTTATTCATAAGTTATCTGACAAATGTGTTTCTGCCATAGTTCCCAACTAACCGTTGCTGATATTTGTTTTTAGGAGGGGATGGAGAGCTTTACAAATGGGAATGTTAGGTTATTGAAGCATGAACACGGCATTGTTGCAGAGGATGATCTTGACTGTCGGTGGCAGGAAGCCACTGGAGAGGCTGTTTCCGAGGTCTCCAACCGCCCTGCACTCACTGTCCATCCAATCGGTTGGTTCTGCATTCATCTATCTGTATCTTGTTTAACACACAGGTGCAATTAAACCTCGATATGTTATGTGTAAAATCCTATTAAATACGTAAATATGATACCATATACAAATTGTTAATACATTCGAAAGTTATTGCACCTATTCTTCTAGCATACAGGCAGTTAATTATATTCTATATTTTTCCTGATTTCCCTGTATACTGTGAGCCTGCCATTGTTTGGTTTCATGGTTTTTGAGCAATGTCCATGCTTTCAACCCACATGCATACATGCATGTTGATTACTAATTAGTGGTTCCTTCTTACTATTCTTAATGGAGCAGTTGGTAGTCTTCGTCGGTTAATTTTCGTCCCACTTCCCCTGGTTTATTTTCGTCCTCAATCCCACCTCGTACGTAACATTAAACTCGTCCTGGTTCGAACGTCTATTTCGTCCTCCCACACTGTCGATCGACAAAAAAAACGCGTCTCCGTGGGTTAATTTTCGTCCCACTTCCCCTGGTTTATTTTTGTCCCACTTCCCCTGGTTTATTTTCGTCCTCAATCCCACCTCGTACGTAACAGTAAACCCGTCCTGGTTCGAACGTCTATTTCGTCCTCCCACACTGTCGATCGACAAAAAAAACGCCTAGAAAATAAAATCTACGAAGGTTAACCCACCAAAAAAACCAGGGCAGGGGAATTGGTCCCCGAGCATTTCCTCCTCACGTTCGCCCCCGCCGCTCTAGGGTTGTGCTCTTCTCTGGCGTCGGCGCGTCGCCCTCGGCCCGATCTCCGGTCGCTGTCCTCCACCGCGTCGGCGGCGGCGTCGCGGCATGGCGCCACCTGCTCCTCCTCCTCACCGCCCAACTGCTCGCGCTCGCCCTCCTCGCGTTCGCTCTCCAGTGCCGCGGCGGCGGCATGGACGACGCCGGCTCCCCTCGCCTGGCCGTGCCGGCCCCGTCGAGGCTGCAGTCCCTCCACTCCTCCGCCGCCTCCTGTGTCGAGGTGCTCGCCGCCCCCGCCGCCCCGCCTTCCCCTACCTCCGCGGCTGGTCCTTCCACTTCGATGCGCCGGACACACACCACCCCAAAGTACTACCTTTCCAATCTCACCTCCGCCCTCTTCCTCACCGGTCACCGGCCGATGTCTCTGACCTGTGAAGCAGGAAGCTTGTTCGATGAGATAAATCCCTGCCTCACGATTTGCTTCGTGAAGGCCAGAATTTCGCTCTTTGTTTGTCTACTGAAAAACCTCCATGTGGGGATAGATGTCATCATAGAATGCGTGCAGTAAAATTGTTCTAACTGTATTATGTATCATTATTTTGGTTAGTCTAAAAGAAATAATTTGGTTAGATTTGTCTTGAAGAATAGATTCGACCTATACTTCTAGGTGTTGATACAGAAAATAGAATTTTTTTGCCAAAGCAGTGTATGGAGACTATTTCAGTATTTGGAAGTACACTTGTGACCGGAGGCATGGCCGCTGTTGCTGCCAACATAGTGGCAGTGAGCGCAATCTGGGAGTAACAAGCACACTGTTTAGTAAGTGTGTTGTCCCTGGATTTTTTTATCCATGAGTATATCATAGTAAATTGCACACCTCACTGGTGTACAGGGATCTAGGATCATGTAATGTAACAAAACAATGGTCCATTATGTTCCACTGGCTCTGATCTCAGTTAAAAGTTACATGCAATTTTTATCCTTATTTTATTTATTCGTAAGGTATCTGAAAAATGTGTTTGTGCCATAGTTCCCAAATAACCGTTGCTGATATTTGTTTTTAGGAGGGGATGGAGAGCTTTACAAATGGGAATGTTAGGTTACTGAAGCATGAACGCAGCATTGTTGCAGAGGATGATCTTGACTGTCGGTGGCAGGAAGCCACTGGAGAGGCTGTTTCCGAGGTCTCCAACCGCCCTGCACTCACTGTCCATCCAATCGGTGGTTCTGCATTCATCTGTCTGTATCTTGTTTAACACACAGGTGCAATCAAACCTCGATATGTTATGTGTAAAATCCTATTAAATACGTAAATATGATACCATATACAAATTGTTAATACATTTGAAAGTTACTGCACCTATTCTTCTAGCATACAGGCAGTTAATTGTATTCTATATTTTTCCTGATTTCCCTGTATACTGGGAGCCTGCGATTGTTTGGTTTCATGGTTTTTGAGCAATGTCCATGCTTTCAACCCACATGCATACATGCATGTTGATTACTAATTAGTGGTTCCTTCTTACCACAATCATTGTTTTATAATTGAAGGTTTGCTCATTCTTGTGAATCTACTTCTAAAGGTGTGCCACATCTGAGGGAGGATGAGACCCCCCCCCCCCTCAAGGTGGGAGGCCTGGATGGGCAGCGGTGCCAAACCCTCGAATTGGCCCATGGTTCCGTTTGATGCAAAAGGTTGCTGCAGACCAAGGTCTTGTTCCAGAGTTTGAGGTACGTTACTTCCTTGATGCCTTTTCTATTTCCGAATCAACTGATTTTAATACTGATTGCTTTTGAAGATTACACTTGAAGTTACTCACCATGGACCACCATGAAGCTACTCACCATGGCCTATGTGTCCGACCTGCTGATCTTTTGCTTGCTTGCCAGGTGTGCATGCAAACGAGCACCTCCGCAGGCCTGGACCGGATCCTGCCGTGGCTCTTCTACCACAAGGTCATCGGCGTCGCACACTTTTTGCTCTTCGTCGAGGGCAAGGCCGCCAAGCCCAGCGTCGTCGGGGTCCTCGAGTCCATCCCCGTGCGTTCCTCGCTTGAGATTTTGAAGAATCCAGTAGTACCAATTTCACTCTGCTTGTTCTCAATGTCTGACTCTGTTTCTCTTCTTCTTCTTTAGGGGTGTGAAGGTGGTGTACATGACCAAGGAGCTTGAGGAGCAGCAGGCCAGGTGGTGCGAAACAATCTTCGCCGCCCACGTGCCTCGTCGGGCTATACACAAATTCATCGATGCCCATTCTGATGATGTATATGTTTCACCTGTAGCCGAATCTGGAACGAAACCTGGCTCGCAGGATTCTTCTACAAGCCTTGCAACCACAAACTATTTTTGAAGCAAGCACTCAACATGGAGATGGCCATTGTGATGGCCCGGGTATGTATGTTTGTTTTCGGCTTATTACCAGCAATTATTAATAGTGTTTGTTTAGTGTATTGTATTTATCATAAACAAAAAGCATTTTTCTTCATGGTAGGAATCTGGCATGGATTGGATAATGCATCTAGACACCAATGAGTTGTTATATCCCGGTAGTATTCCATCAGATGCCTGTTAGCTGACGTCCCCGATGACGTTGACATGGTTATTTTTCCTAACTATGTAAGTATACAGTGGTCCTAATACACCTGCTGGACTTCTTATGCATAGTAATTAACTTGCATGTCTGCACTCTGCAGGAAAGCAGCGCCGAGCGTGATGATATAGAAGATCCATTCAGTGAGGTAAACCTTCTCTGTATTTAGGAACATAATTTCCTCAAGTTCCGTTGGATATAATGTTGGCTGATGTAAACAACTTATGTCTAAATACTCTGATATGAATTTTGTTTGTTCGGTTTACGTCTGAAGTATGATACTGTGGTAGGATTTATGTGTGTCTGATACTGTTTACATTTGCTTGAAAAAATAGTTTTGAGTTGCCTTGTTATCTGCGTAGCTTGCCATGCTTCTGTTAGCCTATAATCCCAGAAATAAGTTCTTATACTCTTTTAGTGTAGACTGGGCATGGATCTAGCTAATTTTGCATATTACTCCGAAAGAAAAGAGAAGAGAATGAAAGAATATTAGACCTCTGGTATGTGCAACAAGTCATCGCTGACAACAGATTAAGTAACTTTGATGAATTTTGACATTCAATTCTTTGCTGCTTGTTAAATTTAATTAAGAGCGCCGAACCTAGGTGTGTGCAGCCTTGCTTTTATCTCTACTCCTAATGGAGCAGTTGGTAGGATTGCGTCCACGACACGGTTTTTTTTGTCCCACCACTTTCGTCCGGTTTTTTTCCGTCCCACCTCCCACCACCACCTGCATTTTATTCTCTTTACAAAATATTACAGAAGAAAAAAAACTATGCCGCCACTCCTCCCTCGATTTTTGTCTAGGGTTCCCTGCCTTCGCCTCTGCCATCACGGAAGCCGAGGGCACGCCGCCGCCTCTGTTGATCCCTAGGGACGCCGCCTCCGTGGATGAAGTGGTTCCATTCGATCGGTACACAAGAGGAACCCATCTGTGGCCACATCACCCCTGACATGTTGATGTGCATGGAGTATTCATATGATACACAGGACAGGAAATCTAGCAAGTAATGTTCTAATCAGTTGGGTTATCCCCTTTTGAAAAAAAAAATCTTAATCAGTTTATTGGTTGATTTGATTGCGTTAGGTTATTTCTAATTATGTTCGAATTTCATCAGATTTGTATTTAAGTTTGTTTCTCTCATTGAATAAATTGATTGCCGATCCTACAGGCTGGGTGAGAAGCAGACAAGGGTCACGGTGAACTATTGCTAGCTTGAGGAGATGCTCACATGAAGACATGGTTGCCGAAGGTTGCATACAACTAAAGTGAGCTTCTCTTTGAAAATCTCATAATTGTTTCACTTACCTTCTTTTTACTATCAGCAGTTTCTACCGTTTCAAGTTGTTTGTTTATGAGCCAAGACTGAAGATATACAAGCTAATGGTTAGTATTATCCCTTTTTCATATATTTTGGTTATTGCTTTAGTTAGCTAGATGGATGTGCTGTAGTTAAATAATCGAATGACTTCTATACTTATATCATTGTTTGGTTTATGTAATTGTTGGCGCCAATATCTTGACTCGCTAAAAGTGCATGCAAATTTCTTACTGAAACAAGCATGGTTGACGTGTCAGTCAAGGGGTCCCTGCATCTGTGGTGTTCGGCTCGCTATGGTGGTCGACCATGGAATACTTGTGAGGGAGAGCACCCCTTTAGTGCCTCTTCGCGTAGTTCCTCCGGCGTGCACAGCTTAAGCCTTGTTACCATGGATGACAAAGTTTGCCTTGTCGTGACGACCACGTGCGGGTACGCACATAGGCATACTATAAGATCATTATTAATTAATCCATGCAGTTTCATGTCCAGGCCAATGTTTAGTTGGGGGAAGTGTTGTGGATTTTTTTTATTCAGCCATGAGTGTCAGTGTTGATTTTGAGGGCATTGTTAGGTGTTTAGTTGAGCTAGCAAGGGGGCGTAGTGGACCTGTCATCATTTTTCTGAAATGGGTAAAAGATGTTCAGCGTTGGCTCTATATTTTCAAGGGCATGTGCTTCTCTGAAGATGCTTCAGCTGCATTTTTGTTTACCCATCATTCGGTGGCAAACCAATGATTCCTCATGGGTTGCAGATGATGAGTACTCACATTTTTGGTCTTACTGATTTTGTCAGACTGATGGGTGCACGGCAATTTTTAGTCTTACTGATTTCGACTGAGAGATAATTAGATAAAACGACAATTGACTCCCAACTAACCACACCTAGATAATCAGATAACTACATTTTGAAGTTAGTATACATTCATTCTGTTCTTGCAAAATATTTATTTATATAGCTTGTTGTCATCTAATTTAAGGTTCAATTTCCTCACTGCAAGTCCTCAAATATGTAGGCAGCATGGACCACCAGATAGGTAAGCAAGAGAAGGACCAATTCATAATCATCTTATTTGTTCTACTTGGACTGTCGTTGTTACTTGCAGTTGCCTCTGCTACCATGTGGCAACGCAACCATGAAGGGCTTGACGTGTTGGCTGTCAAGAAGCACTAGGTCGACGGCAGGCAAGGCATTCAGGAAGCCACAGCACGAGAGAGCGATGACGCTCAAAGGGTGAGGTTGCCAAATGGTGCGGTGACACTAGCTCGCTAGCCAAGCAGACTACATTCTGGACTATTTACACATCATGGACTAAAATTGGACTATTTACACATCATGGACTAAAATTGGACTTCTTTCTGGACTCACATCTTTTATATAATATATACTCAAGTCTGATATGCCTTTTATTTATTCTATAATTAAGTACAATCTTTTAAGTTGCTGCTGAAGGAAGAAGACATGGGGTCAAAAAAATGTTAAGATTGACTTGATGTGTGGTAAGGAACATCCAGTTGAAAAGTTTTTGATGCTTGAACATCCACTACTCAATTATTCTTTTAGGTATGCATAATCTGCCAAGTTATAAGCAGTTCCTTTTATTTGGGCACGCATAATGACCGTTCCGCAGCATCAGGTTCAAAAAAAGTTCTTCAAGGTTAGTAATTTTCTCCAAAAAAAGTTCTTCAAGGTTAGTAATTAACTCCCTTCCCATATGGATATGCATGATGGTTGTTCATTTTTTGGGATAGCTTACCCGTCTTATGCCTTGAAAACTGAGCTACCTCCATGATTATGCATCTGGTCTCAGTAGATTATTTTTCCGCCAAAATACAGTTGTGAAGAGGAGTTCCTGATTATAGCTGAATATACCAGCCTACTTGCCTACAACCAAGGCAGAATTATCAGCATGTATGCGAAACAGCCTGCTAGCTAGGTGTGTGCCCCCTGTTTGAGCGAGAGGGAGGACCTTTGCTGGGCAGTCAAAGGATGTGCTCGGATATGGTGGTCCAACTGCAAGGTAATGCTAACACATCTTGTTACTCTTTCTTCAATTTCGCTAGGTTTACGACAGTTCCATTCAAGCACAAATATGTTTATGACACTAATTCAAAGTTGTAAAATACATATATTTATAATAGTTTAATTATTCTTACATGATTTCCACATATATGTGTTGCTTTAGACAAAAAAATGTGCAGTGAACTTGTTACATAGAACACCCTAGGTATCGCCACTAGCATCGACTAGACGACGCCCATCACCGAGACACTCTTCTCTTGGGAGCATTGGCCCAGCTCATTGTCGTCGCATCACTCTCCCACCATTGCTTCTATCTGGTCTCGATCAGATATTTTGGTTGATATGCGGGGAGGTGAGAGGGCAAGCTAGGGGAATGGAGTTGGGAGAGACGATTGTAGAGCGACATCGTTTTTGTTCCTATTTCTTTTCCTTTTCAAGTGGTTACTTTTTCTTCATCAGTTCATCTTTAAACTTTTGGTTGTCTCAGCGTAGCTTGCAGCTCCAGCTTAGATTTTTAGATTTATGGGTAAGTCAAATTGTTTAAATTTATATTGTCCAATTTATTTATAGGAACCAACCACCCAGATTCCTTTCCTAGACTGATGCAGATGGAGCTTGCAATCATATCCAAAGACTAATGAAGCTGGGGCTGTCAAACTGACCAAAGCAATTTGCCACATCTTAGGCTTGAAAATTTGCATATGGACGTGGGAGTCCACTCATATGTATGGCTTTCATGTACACTTTGAATGGTCCAGGAACATTTGTATTTTTCTGCGTGTTGATTTTTTTCCAAGAGTATTTGCT
The DNA here is from genome assembly GCF_018294505.1 of Triticum aestivum. Classification (NCBI taxonomy): domain Eukaryota; kingdom Viridiplantae; phylum Streptophyta; class Magnoliopsida; order Poales; family Poaceae; genus Triticum; species Triticum aestivum. The sequence continues at coordinate 239,762,816 of NC_057797.1, read as the reverse complement.
TTGTGTCTGTAGACATTAGGTTAGTTGTCAAGTTGGTAATTAGAGGATTAGATCACTGTATCAATCGACAATCATCTCGGGAAAGTATTATCGTACTTTTGTTAGATAATTGGTACTTCTGTAGTTGCATGTTTTTATACTTATATATACTTGTAGCCACTTTTATTGTGTTCTTTGTTCCTTTCTTTTTATCATACATATAACTAAAAGCCAGTTTACAGAAAAACGTCAGTCTCATCCCTGGCCTTCTTTAGTTGAGGAGATTACTCTACTTTTTATCACTGTTGGAGGATTCCTTATTTTGAGAAGTCAGTATCACAGCAACGGGCACGCAGCTTGGCCAACTCATTATTTCTACCGGCACCAATCGTTTTTATTGTTTCTAGCCAATGTAGATTGTGGTGATTGTATGAAAGATTTAATACCTTTCTCACGTGCATGCTAGCTAGGAATGTTTGTGGATGGACGTGAAATGAACTGTTAAGTACTCTCCTATTTAGTTTCACCAGGAATTTATTGATATGGTAAGAATTATTAGATTGGTTTGTGACGAAATGTTGCTTGAAAATAAATTCACGATAGGTTAGAGTGGGGGCAAAAATAGTTACAGTGCTCTTGTAGGACGATGGATTTTCTCCATGTAGTCTTGTAGCCTTCATGGAAGTCAAATTTTGTAGGTTTGTTTGTACATTTTTGCTTTGTTTCGGAAACCAGAGCAGTTCACTTTATCCATGTGTTTTTTCTTGCTTCTCTGCACTGTACCCTTTGGGATGATCAATATGCATTACTCTTTCTCAAAGTTTCTATTTGGAACTATATTTTTTATTAAACCACTGTCAGAAGGTTTCACAAGAAACCTAAAAACTGTAACAGGTGGTCATTATTTTTTTTTGCCATATGTAATGAATGTTTGCCACAAGTTAGGAAACATAACTGGTTTTTAGTCATTTATCAGTTTGTTTTTCTCATGGGGATATATAATTAGCTTTACCAGTTTTTTGATTTCTCCACATGTGTGTTTCTACAATATGTGTACATTCAAGCGCCAGAAGGTTTGTTCTCCCACTGTGTGCCACTAATATTTCATTTTTGTGGGTGAGATTTTTTAACTTCTGGATGCGCGAACGGTTTGGATATGGTGTTGCACAATGCTACTGTGTTATGCTATGACCACGAACATGCTTATGTGATGTGGTGCATCTCTTTTTATACTTCAACATTGTTGTTCCCGCTTGCGCGGCATCGGTGACTGTAGATGCTGCTCACGCATCTGTTGTTCCTGTGTGCGCGGGGGCGCGGAGATGGGCGACCGGGCGCGGGAGGCGGCTCGGCACGACGAGGCGAGGCCGGGCCGGACTCGTGAGCACCAAGCAGGCGCAGCTGCCACCTGCGTCGACCAGGAGCACACGCCCGCGGAGGGATGCTATGGCCTGGCACTATTCATCGTGGAGCTCGCGAGGGACTCCTTGTCATGGGCGGGCGCTGCCTGTCACGGCGCTCGCGAGGTCCAGTTTGGGATCCATGGAGTCTAGAGCGCGGCGGTAGAACTGCGCGACGGCCGTCGCGGTGGGCGAGCGCGGCGGCGGCGACTACAACTGCTGCTGCGGTGATTGGCTGCTGTTTGTTCCTGCTTGCGCGGCAGCGGTGACTGCAGATGTTGCTCATGCATCTGTTGTTCCTGCGTGCGCGGGGGAGCGGACGCGATGGCGTTGCGACGACGATGACTGCATTGGGCAAACTTTTTTGTCTGCGCGGACACGAAAAGACAAAATCGGTCGGTGTGTTGCAGTTGCTCTAACTCCCTGAAATTTTTCATTCATTTGCTTTTAGGATGTAGGATGGAGCATAGTTTGTGCTGTTGATTGTCAATTGTACTCCCTCCGTTCCTAAATATAAGCCTTTAGTTTATGATGTTGAAGATGCTTCGTACTCCTCCTGTTCCTAAATATATGCCTTCTTAAAGATTTCAATATATAGTATATATGGAGCAAAATGAGTGAATCTACACTCTAAAATTTGTCTATATCCATTCGTATGTGGTCCATAATGAAATATCTAAAAAGGCTTATTTTTAGAAATAGAGGGAATAACAAACAAAAAAGATCACATAACACAAATTGATTGATCATAAATTATTGTTTTTTCTCCTAGGTGGGATTGGTAGTAAAGCTGTTTTGTTGGACTATGTAGTTCATTGGCCATGGAGTTTTTGAGGCAAATCTCTATCAAGCTATTAATGTTAGGTTAAGCACTAGCTTTAGTAAATTCCTGCCCAAGGATTATACTTGACACTTACTCTGACGGTAGAACCGAACACGTGCTCCACTTGACAATATCGTGGTTTTCACGTTTGACCATTGAAAATGAAAAACAAGTGTTTGGGTATGTGGTGGAAATCCCTCTTACGTGATTTCTAAAAAAGGTTTAATCAAATATTGCATTCATGAATAATGGAACTACTAAAATGTGGACATGCTAATTAATTTTTGAGGAACCTAGCACATCAACAACTATCACCTGGCCCATGTCAAACGTTCACCCCAGCAGACTAACCTGTCAACTACCAAAATGTGGACATGCTAATTTCTGCTTAGTATTCCAATGAGTAGAGACGAACAATGAATTTATATATTGCATTATCGTAACATTCAAAATAATATTAATTTCGAAAATTGCAGGGATGCGTGTGACTATTTATATTATTTTATGCTTTGGTGGAACGGTGAAGAATTAGTTCATCCACTGTGCCTAATGAGTATTCTCCATTACATATTTTAAGATCTTCGACGTGAATTCTTCGTGCTAATTACATATATTGCTTGTGCAGGTTGGGTATGAGTTGAGGAGGTTTTTTTAGTTATACTTGTTCAAATTTCATGTGAATGGAGCTAAAGTCTATATTCTTAATATTGTGCGAGAATTTCTTAAGCGCATCAAATGGATCTTAATTTGTAACTGGTTTTAGTTAGATAATCTCTCTATATGTATAAGTCATCAGATTGCCTTTTTTGTTATCAATTTACGTTGCAAGTGAAGTTAACTTTAATTATTAGCCGATTTTGCTTGTGCTATCTATTCTCTTCACGTGAAATTTAACATGTATTATGTTTATATAATTCCAGCAATATATTCAAAACCCGTGGCAACGCACGGGCACTCTACTAGTTTTACTAAGTTGACACAAGCCTTTGTGGTCCGTTTCCGCCCATTCAATTTTTTGTTCATTCCATTTATCCAAACTAGTAAGCGTGCACGTGCAACACACGTCCTGCCAATTCAATCCATTTTTCAAATTCCACCTCTATTTAATTTGTATCCTTTTCTATAGCTTTTGTTTGTCTACACCTTTTTTCAATTCAAACAACTAAAGAAACTAAAAATGGAAATACAATATGTGTTATTCCCCAAAGAAATAAAATGGGAATGTGATATAGGTAATGAATAGGGAGTATCTAGGATGATAAGTACAACATTTGTCGAAATATCCCCAGGGCAATAACCTAATTATTTGAAATGCATTGTTTGACAGAGACACAAAAATGAAGAGTTTATTTGAACAGTGCGCAAAAATGCTCTTCAGATGTATTTTATCAAACAAGGAGTCCGAGTTTGCCAAAATAAAAATTCAGAGCGGTTTGGAAGTATTCTCATCACTTCTCTTTCTCCGCCTCAGAAGCATTCTTCATCCGGGCTCCCAAACGCTACATCCCTCAGAGCTTTGTCTATATAAAGAGTCAAGGTACTAAACATGCATGACATATATGTCCAGTAAGTAATAAAATTAGTTTCTAGCACAATGTCGGAGGATTTAAAGATGGGACATTACCGTCTTAGGCAAACCTTGTGGAGACCTTTGTATATTTAATGCATACTTCTGCTTTCATTATTGGGCTGATGAAGTGAAAGTTGTGAGATAAAATATTCTAAATCTCCTCTAGCTTCTTTAGCAACTATAACCTTCGAGGTCGACAATCCACATCTTTGCTTCTCAGGAGAGGCTCCTAGTTGATTTGCTGATGTACAAGGATGCTAATATGAAACAATTATGCAGCACATGGTAAGTGCTAAGTCGACAATTGGTACTGAATCTACCAGGCTCCAAAGGATCCAATTATGTGATTTTACATGTGCATCTTAGCTATCAAAGGAAAAGAAGAAAATGGTCAAAGCAACAAAAAAATGCAAGCTTATATAAACTTCACAAAACCGGGTATGACATTTCAGCCAAGGAAGATTTATTCACTTACGTTCACATGATACAATATGCAAGCAAAAGTTCATGGGCATGCCCTGACTAAACTATGTGTACACAAAAATAATTATCACCTCCCAACTGCCCTCCTGTTAAATGTGCACAGCAACTAATTGGCTTAATAGTTATCTCACACTCCCACCAATTTATTAAGAAAACAGAAATCATCCAATGGAACCAGAATTTCAGAACAACTTAGTCAAGTTTTCCTATGTTGTATACCCTGCCGCTGAAACAAAGCAAATGAGTATAAGCTATGTAAAACAACACCAAGGATAGCGGATGAACGAAACAACAAATTCTGCATCCCACGGAACAACACCATTTTATGCAGTATTCACTATCGAAGACCCTCTACTCTAAATACTGTGAGATGTGGAGTGTAGTAGAAACATGCTGAACCAACATGAATAGACTCCAAAATTATATGCATACATCTTGAAGCATACACTGGAATTTTCAAATTGCCATCCAACCTCCGGGAACTCTTCATGTCAAAAAAGAGAATTATACAAGACATGGAAAGGAATAGTAGGCCCGGACCAAATAATTACTAACCTTGAACTGTAGGTTCAGGCCAAATAAAAAAAATAAAAGATACACAGATATCGGTGAAATTAACTATAATATACACAACTATTATAAAGAGATTTCAGATGCAGATCAACTACATACACATAATTTAGTGCCCAAGATTTGGTGTCTTATCAATTGGTCCAAGTTCTCCATGTGGCAGCGCATCTCATTATTATTCTCTCGTTGCAACAAAAAACAGAAGAATGTTATTTAGTGTCCAGTCAGCAAGTATAAGCTTGAGCTAAAATAATACAAAAAATAGGAAGGAAAAGTACTGCAATTTTTACACTTCAAAGCACCACGAATACACCTCATAATCGGATTGGTACAACAATAAGATGAAATTATTGCTATGTAATATATTTTTTGTGAAGAGACTTGAAATATCCTAGATTTGATGCTTGTACAAGTTCAGTTAAAAGTGGTTTAAACAGTCTACAAACTGAACTTATTTTTACTTCCTAGATTAACCAAAAATTGGGGGATTTCACACCAACCGAACGTAATAATATACAACAAAAATATTACTCCTTCTGTATACTAATATAAGGCATTTAGATTACTAAATTAGTGATCTAAATGCTCTTATATTAGTTTATGGAGGGAGTAGAAGAAAGCAGTGCAAGGGCAGAACAGTACTCCCTCCGTCCCAAAATAAATGAAAGACAAAATGGGTCGGTGTGTTGCAGTTGCTCTAACTCCCTGAAATTTTTCATTCATTTGCTTTTAGGATGTAGGATGGAGCATAGTTTGTGCTGTTGATTGTCAATTGTACTCCCTCCGTTCCTAAATATAAGCCTTTAGTTTGTGATGTTGAAGATGCTTCGTAGTCCTCCTGTTCCTAAATATATGCCTTCTTAGAGATTTCAATATAGAGTATATATGGAGCAAAATGAGTGAATCTACACTCTAAAATTTGTCTATATCCATTCGTATGTAGTCCGTAATGAAATATCTAAAAAGGCTTATTTTTAGAAATAGAGGGAATAACAAACAAAAAAGATCACATAACACAAATTGATTGATCATAAATTATTGTTTTTTCTCCTAGGTGGGATTGGTAGCAAAGCTGTTCTGTTGGACTATGCAGTTCATTGGCCATGGAGTTTTTGAGGCAAATCTCTATCAAGCTATTAATGTTAGGTTAAGCACTAGCTTTAGTAAATTCCTGCCCAAGGATTATACTTGACACTTACTCTGACGGTAGAACCGGACATGTGCTCCACTTGACAATATCCTGGTTTTCACGTTTGAGCATTGAAAATGAAAAACAAGTGTTTGGGTATGTGGTGGAAATCCCTCTTACGTGATTTCTAAAAAAGGTTTAATCAAATATTGCATTCATGAATAATAGAACTACTAAAATGTGGACATGCTAATTAATTTTTGAGGAACCTAGCACATCAACAACTATCACCTGGCCCATGTCAAACGTTCACCCCAGCAGACTAACCTGTCAACTACCAAAATGTGGACATGCTAATTTCTGCTTGGTATTCCAATGAGCATAGACGAACAATAAATATATATATTGCATTGTCATAACATTCAAAATAATATTAATTTCGAAAATTGCAGGGATGCATGTGACTATTTATATTATTTTATGCTTTGGTGGAACGGTGAAGAATTAGTTCATCCACTGTGCCCAATGAGTATTCTCCATTACATATTTTAAGATCTTCGACGTGAATTCTTCGTGCTAATTACATATATTGCTTGTGCAGGTTGGGTATGAGTTGAGGAGGTTTTTTTTAGTTATACTTGTTCAAATTTCATGTGAATGGAGCTAAAGTCTATATTCTTAATATTGTGCGAGAATTTCTTAAGCGCATCAAATGGATCTTAATTTGTAACTGGTTTTAGTTAGATAATCTCTCTATATGTATAAGTCATCAGATTGCCTTTTTTGTTATCAATTTACGTTGCAAGTGAAGTTAACTTTAATTATCAGCCGATTTTGCTTGTGCTATCTATTCTCTTCACGTGAAATTTAACATGTATTATGTTTATATAATTCCAGCAATATATTCAAAACCCGTGGCAACGCACGGGCACTCTACTAGTTTTACTAAGTTGACACAAGCCTTTATGGTCCGTTTCCGCCCATTCAATTTTTTGTTCATTCCATTTATCCAAACTAGTAAGCGTGCACGTGCAACACACGTCCTGCCAATTCAATCCATTTTTCAAATTCCACCTCTATTTAATTTGTATCCTTTTCTGTAGCTTTTGTTTGTCTACACCTTTTTTAATTCAAACAACTAAAGAAACTAAAAATGGAAATACAATATGTGCTATTCCCCAAAGAAATAAAATGGGAATGTGATATAGGTAATGAATAGGGAGTATCTAGGATGATAAGTACAACATTTGTCGAAATATCCCCAGGGCAATAACCTAATTATTTGAAATGCATTGTTTGACAGAGACACAAAAATGAAGAGTTTATTTGAACAGTGCGCAAAAATGCTCTTCAGATGTATTTTATCAAACAAGGAGTCCGAGTTTGCCAAAATAAAAATTCAGAGCGGTTTGGAAGTATTCTCATCACTTCTCTTTCTCCGCCTCAGAAGCATTCTTCATCCGGGCTCCCAAACGCTTCATTCCTCAGAGCTTTGTCTATATAAAGAGTCAAGGTACTAAACATGCATGGCATATATGTCCAGTAAGTAATAAAATTAGTTTCTAGCACAATGTGGGAGGATTTAAAGATGGGACATTACCGTCTTATGCAAACCTTGTGGAGACCTTTGTATATTTAATGCATACTTATGCTTTCATTATTGGGCTGATGAAGTGAAAGTTGTGAGATAAAATATTCTAAATCTCCTCTAGCTTCTTTAGCAACTATAACCTTCGAGGTGGACAATCCACATCTTTGCTTCTCAGGAGAGGCTCCTAGTTGATTTGCTGCTGTACAAGGATGCTAATCTGAAACAATTATGCAGCACATGGTAAGTGCTAAGTCGACAATTGGTACTGAATCTACCAGGCTCCGAAGGATCCAATTGTGTGATTTTACATGTGCATCTTAGCTATCAAAGGAAAGGAAGAAAATGGTCAAAGCAACAAAACAATGCAAGCTTATATAAACTTCACAAAACCGGGTATGACATTTCAGCCAAGGAAGATTTATTCACTTACGTTCACATGATACAATATGCAAGCAACAGTTCATGGGCATGCCCTGACTAAACTATGTATACACAAAAATAATTATCACCTCCCAACTGCCCGCTTGTTAAATGTACACAGCAACTAATTGGCTTAATAGTTATCTCACACTCCCACCAATTTATTAAGAAAACAGAAATCACCCAATGGAACCAGAATTTCAGAACAGCTTATTCAAGTTTTCCTATGTTGTATACCCTGCCGCTGAAACAAAGCAAATGAGTATAAGCTATGTAAAACAACACCAAGGATAGCGAATGAACGAAACAACAAATTCTGCATCCCACGGAACAACACCATTTTATGCAGTATTCACTATCGAAGACCCTCTGCTCTAAATATTGTGAGATGTGGAGTGTAGTAGAAACATGCTGAACCAACATGAATAGACTCCAAAATTATATGCATACATCTTGAAGCATACACTGGAATTTTCAAATTGCCATCCAACCTCCGGGAACTCTTCATCTCAAAAAAGAGAATTATACAAGACATGGAAAGGAATAGTAGGCCCGGACCAAATAATTACTAACCTTGAACTGTAGGTTCAGGCCAAATAACCAAATAAAAGATACACAGATATCGGTGAAATTAACTATAATATACGCAACTATTATAAAGAGATTTCAGATGCAGATCAACTACATACACATAATTTAGTGCCCAAGATTTGGTGTCTTATCAATTGGTCCAAGTTCTCCATGTGGCAGCGCATCTCATTATTATTCTCTCGTTGCAACAAAAAAACAGAAGAATGTTATTTAGTGTCCAGTCAGCAAGTGTAAGCTTGAGCTAAAATAATACAAAAAAGAGGAAGGAAAAGTACTGCAATTTTTACACTTCAAAGCACCACGAATACACCTCATAATCGGATTGGTACAACAATAAGATGAAATTATTGCTATGTAATATATTTTTTGTGAAGAGACTTGAAATATCCTAGATTTGATGCTTGTACAAGTTCACTTAAAAGTGGTTTAAACAGTCTACAAATTGAACTTATTTTTACTTCCTAGATTAACCAAAAAATGGGGGATTTCACACCAACCGAACGTAATAATATACAACAAAAATATTACTCCGTCTGTATACTAATATAAGGCGTTTAGATTACTAAATTAGTGATCTAAATGCTCTTATATTAGTTTACGGAGGGAGTAGAAGAAAGCAGTGCAAGGACAGAACAGTACTCCCTCCATCCCAAAATAAATGACTGAATTTTATACTAACTTTATAGTAAAGCTAGTATAAAGTTGAGTCACTTATTTTGGGATGGAGAGAGTACATGAATTGTACGTAGTAGACATACATAAATCGAAACGTATGAGAGAGAAAAAACGATTATTTTTATCATATTACCTCAGTGTTAAACTGTTTGTCTACAACGGCGCGACCATAGCCTCAGCTTCCCTCTCCCATTCGTCAGATTGTGGGGAGTGGAGCATTTGGGGACTGCATGTCTCGAAACAAATTTGATCATACTACTAATGGGATCAAACACCAACAACCAATTGCATTGGTTCATATTTTCAGTGAACTGGGTAGAGAAGCATAATACAATCATAAAGAGTTTTGAGCTTGCAAATGAAGCAACCTTGTCTCTCTTGGATAGTTCAAAACAAAATGAAGTCGCCTTGATAAAATTCAACGTCGTCTCTGCAGACTCGTTCTCCCACAGCTTGAGAGAGACCTCTTGCTCCACCTTTCCACCACCGACCACAAAGTACAAACTCTCAAGCGATGAAGTAAACCTGAAAATGTGACTGAAAGGACCTTAGGTGCAGCAATTGCTGATGAATGGCAACATTCTGAACATGTAGAAATAAAGTATGAGTTGATAGGGAAGAGGCCAAAAAAGAAGATATAAAATATTAGTATTGAGATTGCCTGAATTTCGTATATTAGTGGATGATTGAAATCATGTACAGAAAGTTTAGGAGCTATTGTGTAGTAATTTTGATGCCAATTGAGGAGTGAGTCGTGGTAGAATGGATTTGTGGGAGCACTGAAAAGGTAATTCGAGTTACACAATACAATTATCATATGAAGAGATTAAATAGTCAATAATCAGACTGTAACCCGTCTAGTGCTGAGCTTGGCATTGATTTGGATCATGATAATTCACCTTTTAATGATATAATCAGAGTCTAACCCTTTCAGAATAACGTTGTTTAACTGCGGCAATGTTAGTTGTGTGGAAGGATCATGTATATAAAAGAATGAGAATCAGTTCACATTTGGTCATTGGAAAAAGTACAATGTAGATTTGTAACATCCTCCACTGCGACGTATGCAGATCATGATGCAGTAAAACGACCAAAGAAAGTAAATAAGCACAAGCATCAGATTCTCTTGTGTATGGAACATAAACTGAATCATAAGTACAGGGTAGACTTTGTAACATCCTCCATTGTGGTGTATGTAGACAATGATGCGCTAAAACGATCAAATTCTCTTGTGTATGGAACATAAAATGGACCATATGCTAGGTACCTCACTATTCAGTATAGTTTTGTATCAATCTACACTTCAATCAATCTAATGGAAACTTACTGGTTTCTCCGTAGTCAGATAAGGTCGTGGTCGTCCGTTGGGCAGCGTTGGGCAGCAGAGGAGGGCAGCCGCCACACCGCGCTGACGTCCTTCCGTGTGTCAGCAGAGGCTGACCGGCGTTGGGCAGCGGCGGCAGGGGGCGCTCCCGCGTTCTTGGGGCAGCAGAAGAAGACCAGCGGGGGCCTGCTCTGCTCATGCCCACGTTTGTCCGCGGGGAAGCAAAAGAAGACTGGTGGTTGCGGCGAGGGCCGGGGC